>NC_135954.1:6430921-6552771 GCF_053455715.1 Rhinoraja longicauda
TCTCCAGAGATGCTGCCTGTCCCACAGAGCTACTCCAGCATTTTGTGTCTATCTTCAGAGACACACACTCAACCAACTACCAAATTATGTGCATTAGAACAAAGCTTTTTTGATAATTAATTACAAAACGAAAATGCACTTTACGTCACTTTAGAGATACAGCGTGGAAACGGGCCCTTCAGCCCACCGAGTCCACGCCGACCAGCGATCCCCGCACACTAGCACTATTCTCAGACAATTTACAGAAGCCAATTAGCCTACAAACCCGTACGTCATCGGAGTGTGGGAGGAAACAGGGGCACCTGGAGAAAACCCACGCGGTCACAGGGAGAACGCAGGGAGAGGGAGAGAAGGAATAGGTGACGTCTGGGGTCGAGACCCAGTCTGAAGGATCTCGACCCGAAACGTCACCCATTCCTTCTCTCCCGAGATGCTGCCTGACCCACTGAGTTACTCCAGCATTTTGTGTCTACATTCATCCTACAAATAGACAAAATACAATAGACAATAGGTGCAAGAGGAGGCCATTCGCCCTTCGAGCCAGCACTGCCATTCAATGTGATCATGGCTGATCATTCTCAATCAGTACCCCGTTCCTGCCTTCTCCCCATACCCCCTGACTCCGCTATCTTTAAGAACTCTATCTAGCTCTCTCTTGAAAGCATCCAGAGAATTGGCCTTCACTGCCTTCTGAGGCAGACAATTCCACAGATTCACAACTCTCTGACTGAAAAAGTTTTTCCTCATCTCCGTTCTAAATGGGCCTATCCCTTATTCTTAAACTGTGGCGCCTGGTTCTGGACTCCCCCAACATTGGGAACATGTTTCCTGCCTCTAATGTGTCCAATCCCTGAATTATCTTATATGTTTCAATAAGATCCCCTCTCATCCTTCTAAATTCCAGTGTATACAAGCCCAGTCGCTCCAGTCTTTCAACATACGACAGTCCCGCCATTCCGGGAAATAACCTAGTGAACCTACGCTGCACTCCCTCAATAGCAAGAATATCCTTCCTCAAATTTGGAGACCAAAATTGCACACAGTACTCCAGGTGTGGTCTCACCAGGACCCTGTACAACTGCAGAAGGACCTCTTTGCTCCTATACTCAACTCCTCTTGTCATAAAGGCCAACATGCCATCAGCGTTCTTCACTGCCTGCTGTGCCTGCATGCTAACTTTAAGTGTCTGATGAACAAGGACGCCCAGATTCTCGTTGTACGTCCCCATTTTCTAACTTGACACCATTCAGATAATACTCTGCTTTCCTGTTCTTACCACCAAAGTGGAAATCTATATGTAAATCTATACGTCTTTGGAGTGTGGGAGGAACTTCAAGGAGAAAACCCACGCAGGTCGTGGGGGAGAACGTACAAACTCTGCACAGACAGCACCTGTGGTCGGGATGGAACCCGGGTCTCTGGCGCTGTAAGGCAGCAACTCTACCGCTGCGCCACCGTGCAGCCCAGGAGCACTGCACCATGTCTCAAAAGGACTAAATTGCTCAGTAACTAAACGCACAGCGAACTGTGAGGTGTGAAGAAGGGTCCCAATCCATGACGTCACCTATCCATGTTCTCCAGAGATGCAGCCTGACCCGCTGAGTTACTCCAGCACTCTGTGAAACATCACCTATCCATGTTCTCCAGAGATGCTGCCTGACCCACCGAGTTACGCCAGCACTCTGTGAAACGTCACCTATCCATGTTCTCCAGAGATGCTGCCTGCCCACCGAGTTACGCCAGCACTCTGTGTCTCTCCAAAGAAAATCTTAATGCGGTGATTAATATCAGACACCTCTCAATTTCAACCTTTAAATTCAAGAATCCCAGACACTAGGTAACGATGCTACACTTCCTCTGCAGGCTCCACTACAATTTCTTGTAGCTATCCGCTTTCTTAAAAGGGCAACAGTCTGGGGTTTTCAGATCTCAATTTCTCAAATTAAACAGCTCAATAAGCTCCAAAACCAAACGTTAACCCCTTCAGTGCCACCCTCCAGGAGTATACTCGGGTCAGAGTGCACAAGTGAAAGACAATCTTGGCAGTGGACAGGTTAATGCAGAAGGTAGACTCAAACTGCTGGGAGTAACTCAGCGGGACGGGCAGCAAGTCTGGAGAGAAGGAATGGGTGACGTTTCGGGCCGAGCCCCTTCTTCAGACATGAATGCCGATGTGTAAAGCTGGAGCAACCTATTTGACTAAGAACAAACTCATAGTCCCTCACAAACAGAGACACACTAAAACATTTATGTTCATACGTTGTAGGAGCAGAATTCGGCCATTCGACACATCAAAGCTACTCCGCCATTCAATCATGGCTGATTTATCTCTCCCTCCTCACCCCGTTCTCCTGCCTTCTCCCCATAACCCCTGACACCCGTACTAATCAAGAATCTGTCTCTGCCTTAAAAATATCCACTGACTTGGCCTCCACAGCCTTCAGTGGCAAAGAATTCCACAGATTCACCGCCCTCTGACTAAAGAAATTCCTCCTCATCTCCTTCCTAAATGAATGTCCTTTAATTTTGACGCTGTGGCCTCTGGTCCTAGACTCTCCCACTAGTGGAAACATCCTCTCCACATCCACTCTATCCAAGCCTTTCACTATTCAGTAAGTATCTATGAGGTCTCCCCTCATTCTTCTAAACTCCAGCGAGTACAGGCCCAGTGCTGTCAAACGCTCATCTTATGTTAACCCACTCATTCCTGGGATCGTTCTCGTAAACCTCCTTTGGACTCTCTCCAGAGCCAGCACATCCTTCCTAGGATGTGGTGCCCAAAACTGCTCACAGTGCTCCATATGCGGTCTGACCAGCGCGTTATAGAGCCTCAGCATTACATCCCAGTTTTTATATTCTATTATTATATATTGCAGCGAATTGTGGATACAGCCTGGACCATCACACAAACCAACCAACCTCCCTTCCATCTACACCTCACGCAAGGCCAGCAGCATCATCAAGGACCAGTCTCACCCTGGCCACTCCCTCTTCCCCCCTCTCCCATCGGGCAAGAGGTACAGAAGTGTGAAAACGCACACCTCCAGATTCAGCGAGTTTCTTCCCAGCTGTTATCAGGCAACTGAACCATCCTACCACAACCAGAGAGCAGTCTTGAACTACCATCGCACTATCTTTGATCGGACTTTACTGGCTTCACCTTGCACTGAACGTTTATCATGTATCTGTACACTGTGAATGGCTCAATTGTAATCATGCGTTTTCTTTCCGCTGACTGGATAGCACGCAACAAAAGCTTTTCACTGTACCTCGGTACACGTGACAATAAACTAAACTATCCTTTTAAATCATAGATGCCCGCGTTCAGCATAAGCAACCGACCAGCTGTAACTTATTCAACCCGTGAAATTCAAACAACTCGAGACGTAATTACTAAATTTCTCGAGTGACTGATGTACGAGCTGCGATCTGTTAAGGGTCAGGTTTCATTGTTGTCCTCACTGCTGAATAAATCCCACTTCAGAATATTAACAACTGATATACATATAGAAGGGTCTGAAGAAGAGTCTCGACCCGAAACGTCAACCATTCCTTCTCTCCCGAGATGCTGCCTAACCCGCTGAGTTATATATATATATATTCAACACACCCAATTCTTGAGTATAGAAGTGCAGGAGAAAACTGCAGATGCTGTTTGAAAATCGAAGGCAGACACAAAATGCTGGAGCAACTCAGCGGGTCAGGCAGCATCTCTGGAGCGAAGGAATGGGTGATGTTTTGGGTCGAGACCCCTCTAGGACCCTTCCTCAGTCTGAAGAAGGTTCTCGACCCGAAACGTCACCCATTCCTTCTCTCCAGAGATGCTGCCTAACCCGCTGAGTTACTCCCGCATTTTGTCTCTTGAGTATAGATGTTGGGAGCTCATGTTGCAGTTGTATAAGACGTTGGTGACGCCACATTTAGAGTATTGTGTTCAGTTTAGTTTTTAGTTTAGTTTGGAGAGACAGCGCGGAAACAGGCCCTTCAGTCCACCGAGTCCACGCTGGCCAGCAATCCCCGCGCACTAACACTATCCTACACCAACTTACATATACATAAAATCCAGTAAATTCCAATCAAAGATAGCCCAAGGGTCCCCAATGAGGTGGATAGTGGCTCAGGACTGCTCTCGAGTTGGTGGTAGGATGGTTCAGATGACACTGCCTGACCCGCTGAGTTATTCCAGCATTTTGTGTCTCTCTTCAGTATAAACCAGCATCTGCAGTTCCCTCTGAAGAAATCTGAAGAAGGGTCTCGACCCGAAACGTCACCCATTCCTTCTCTCCAGAGATGCTGCCTGTCCTGCTGAGTTACTCCAGCATTTTGTGTCTCTCTCCAGTATAAACCAGCCTCTGCAGTTCCTTCTGAAGAAGGATCTCAACCCGAAACATCACCCATTCCATCTCTCCAGAGATGCTGCCTGTCCCGCTGAGTTACTCCAGCATTGTGTGTCTCTCTTCCTTTCTACACGTTGTGTTTATGACTCATTGTTTAGGATTCCCCCCAGAAGCCGAAACATATTTCCCTGTAACTCTGCCATCGAACCACTTTGGTTTGCTGAAGTCAGAATGAGGTCACCTCTCAACATCGTGTCTGTCACAGAAGAAATATTCCACTCTGCACATCAGTGCCAACAAACCGAGCTTCAGAAAAGTTACTGGGAGGCGGTGGGTGTAAATGTCACAGGTTTATTGAAGTTAGAGATAGAGTATTCTGGGTATTCGACCAGCGATCCCCTCACATCAATACTAATCAGCACACACAAGGCACAATTTGTAGATGGACACACAAAGCTGGAGTAACACAGCGGGACAGGCAGCATCTCTGGAGTTAGAAGGAAAGGGTGACATTTTGGGTCGAGACCCTTCTTCACACTGAAAGTCACGGGAAAGGGAAACGAGAGATATAGACGGTGATGTAGGGAGATATAGAACAAATGAATGAAAGACATGCAAAAATGTAGCAATGACACCGGGACAATTTATAACTACTCCACCAATTCACCTACATGCCTAGAGTAACTCAGCAGGTCAGGCAACATCCCAGGAGAGAAGGAATGGGTGACGTTTCGGTCTGAAGTCTGAAGAAGGGTCTCGACCCGAAACATCACCCATTCCTTCTCTCCTGAAGATGCTGCCTGACCTGCTGAGTTACTCCAGCATTTTGTGAATAAATACCTTCAATTTGTACCAGCATCTGCAGCTATTTTCCTACGCCTACATACCTGGACGTCTTTGGAGTGTGGGAGGAAACCTGAGATCACAGAGAAAACCCACGCAGGTCACGGGGCGAACGTACAAACTCCGGACAGACAGAACCCGTGGTCAGGATCGAACCGGGGTCTCTGGCGCTGCAAGCACTGTAAAGCAGCAACTCTACCGCTGCGCCGCCGTGAATTGACTGGAAGACACAGAGTGGAAACGGGCCCTTCGGCCCACTGAGTCCACGCCGACCATCGATCACCCATTCACACACCAGTTCTACGTTTTCCCACTTTCGCATCCACTCCCTGCACACTGTGGGCAATTTACAGAGGGCCAATGTTAACCTGCAAACCCACATGCCTCCGATGACCTGAAGCTCTGTGATATTTGCGCAGATTGAAGAACAGGTAAAAGACGTTGGCGATGTCGCATTTAGAGTTTTGTGTTCAGTTCTGGGCACCATGTTATAGGAAAGATGCTGCCGATCTGGAGTGGGTTCACAGAAGATTTATAAGGATATTGCCAGGGCCTGAGCTATAGGGAGAGGTTGAGCAGGCTGGGACTCTATTCCTTGGAGCGCAGGAGGATGAGGGGAATAGATCAGGTAGAAGCACAGAGTCACTTGCCCAGAGTAGGGGAAATCAAGAACCAGAGGGCATAGGTTCAAGGTGAAGGGGAAAAGATTTAATAGGAATCTGAAGGGTAATTTGTTTTTGTTTCTACACGCAAAGGGTGGTTGGTGGGTGTATGGAACGAGCTGCCAGAGGAGGTAGTTGAGGCAGATACTATCGCAATGTTTAAGAAGCATTTCGACAGGTACATGGATAGGACAGGTTTAGAGGGATGTGGGCCAAACGCAGGCAGGTGGGACGAGTGTAGATGGGAGATGTTGGTCGGTGCGGGTAAGTTGGGCTGAAGGGCCTAGGTTTCTATGCTGTTCGACTGCAAATCTAAAACTAAACAAAGGTTTTACGGTGGTCTAAAGATTGCGGGGATTTGTTTTCACTGCGTTTGTTCCAACTATACCCTGGCCAATATTTATCCCTCAATCAACATTATTAAAAAACAGACCATGGGGTTACGATCTCCCTCTTGCTTGCTGCTGCCTGCTACAAGTAAACTCTCTATCCAGCTGTCTAGTTGGGGCGGCACATTGGCGCAGCGGTAGAGTTGCTGCCTCACAGCGCCAGAGACCCGGGTTCCATCCTGACTACGGGTGCTGTCTGTACGGAGTTTGTACTTTCTCCCCGTGACCTGCGTGGGTTTTCTCCAGGATCACCGGTTTCCTCCCACACTCCATATACCTACAGGTTTGTAGGTTAATTGGCTTTGGTAAAATTGTAAATTGTTCTAGTGTGTGTAGGATAGTTTTTATGTATGGGGTGATCGCAGACTCAGTGGGCCGAAGGGCCCATTTCCAAGCTGTATTTATTCCCTTTTACCCTGTATCGGCACACCGTGGACAGCTCGACTGTAATTGCGTGTTGTCTTTCCGCTGACTGAGTAGCTAGCACGCGACAAAAAAGCTTTTCACTGTACCTAGGCACTCGTGACAATACACCAAACTAAACTAATATGTTATACAGACACGCAAAGTGCTGGAGTAACTCAGCGAGTCAGGCAACGTCTCCGGAGAAAAGGAATAGGTGGCGTTTCGGGTCGGGACCCTTCTCTGAGGTCAGACAGTCTACGTTTCGCTGGTCAGCCGGCTGCTTGAGGCTGTCCCGAGAGGAACTCGCAAGACACCGCATAAATACAAGCTTTCCTTTCTGACTGGGGAAAAAAATTAATTCCATGTGCAGCAACATTCGCCACGTGCACAGGAGCTCATTGCATCTGGCAGCTCGGACAAAGACGTCTTCACACTCACATCAGTGAGTCTGCACACCCACTCACCACTTGGGCCAAAACCCCCAACTCATTCCCTCTCTTAGTAACCAGTGGTGCAGCGGTAGAGTTGCCGCCTCACAGCGCCAGAGACCCCGGGCACGATTCCGACTACAGGTGCTGTCTGTATGGAGTTTGAAGTTCTCCCCGTGACCTGCGTGGGTTTTCTCCGGGATCTGTGGATTCCACCCACAGGTACAGGTTTGTAGGTTCATTGGCTTGGTGTAAATGTAAAATTGTCCCCGGTGTGCGTAGGGCAGCGTTAATGTGCGCGGGGATCGCTGTTCGGCGCAGACTCCGTGGACCGAAGGCCCCGTTTCCGCGCTGTATCTCTAAACTAGACTAAGTGTTTTGGCGTGCCATGGTCAGCTCCTGTTCACACAAGGGGCGGGAGGGGGAAGCAAGGGGAAGTGCCCAAACAGTGTGTGCTGTTGGTCTGTGGAAACGTCACGCATTCCTTCTCTCCAGAGATGCTGCCTGTGCTGCTCTGGAGAGGATGTTTCCACTAGTGGGAGAGTCTAGGACTAGAGGTCACAGCCTCAGAATTAAAGGATGCTCTTTTAGGACAGAAACAAGGAGAGATTTTTTTAGTCAGAGGATGGTGAATCTGTGGAATTCATTGCCACAGAAGGCTGTGGAGGCCAAGTTAGGGGATATATGTAAGGCAGAGATAAATAAATTTTTGATTAGTACGGGTGTCAGGGGTTATGGGGAGAAGGCAGGAGAATGGGGTTAGGAGGGAGAGATAGCTCAGCCATGATTGAATGGCAGAGTAGACTTAGTCATAGAGTGATACAGTGTGGAAACAGGCCCTTCGGCCCAACACAGCTGCACTAGTCCCACCTGCCCGCGTTTGGTCCATATCCCTCCAAACCTGTCCTATCCATGTACCCGTCCAACAGTTTCTTAAACATTGGGATAGTCCCAGCCTCAACTACCTCCTCTTGCAGCTTGTTCCATACACCCACCACCCTTTGTGTGAAAAACTCACCCCTCAGATTCCTATTAAATATTTACCCCTTCACCTTAAATGTATGTCTCTATTTCTTGATTCCCCTACTCTGGGCAGGAGACTCTGTGCGTTTACCCGATCTATTCCTCTCATGATTTTGTACATCTCAATAAGATCTCCCCCCATCCTCCTGCGCTCCAGGGAACACAGTCCCAGCCTGCTTAACCTCTCCCAAAAGCTCACATCCTCTCCTCTAGTCCTGCCAACATCCTCGTAAATCTTCTCTGAAGCCTTTCAAGCTTGACAATATCTTTCCTATAACATGGTGCCCAGAACTGAACACAATGTTCTAAATGCAGTCTCATCAACGTCTCATATAAATGCAACATGACCTCCCAACTTCTATACTCAATACTCTGACTCATGAAGGCCAATGTCCCAAAAGCCCTTTTGACCATCTTATCTACCTTAGATTCGACCTGCACTCCTAGATCCCTCTGCTCCACAACACTACCCAGAGGCCTACCATTCACTGTGTCGGTCCTGCCCTTGTTCAATGTCCCATAATGCAACATCTCACACTTCTCTGTATTAAATTTCATCAACCATTCCTCTGCATACCTGGCTAATCGATCCAGATCCTGCTGCAATCTTTCACAACCATCTTCACTATCTGCAAAACCACCCACTTTTGTATCATCAGCAAACTTGCTAAAATTACCCTGTATGTTCTCATCCAAATCATTGGTGTAGATGACAAACAGTAACGGGCCCAGCACCGAACCCTGAGGCACACCACTAGTCACAGGCATCCAGTCTGAGAAGCAACCTTCCACCATCACCCTCTGCTTCCTTCCATGGAGCCAATTTGCTATCCATTCAGCTATCTCTCCATGGATTCCATGCGATCTAACCTTCCAGAGCAGCCTACCGAGCAGAACCTTGTCGAATGCCTTACTGAAGTCCATGTACACAACGTCTACAGCTCTGCCCTTATCGACCTTTTTGGTCACGTCTTCAAAAAACTCAGATTTATGAGACACGACCTCCCACGTACAAAACCATGCTGACTCTCCCTAATCAGCCCTTGCCCATCCAAATGCCTGTATATCCTATCCCTCAGAATTGGGATACTTTGTAACTTGATCGGCCAAATGGCCTAATTCTACTCTTATCACATGACTTTATAGAGCCTCAGCATTACATCAGCTCAAATGTATAGCAGTAGTACATTCATACTGTAGACAGCCTGGCCACTTTGACAGCATTAGTGTGTGGCATTACCTGATCAGATTGGATAGCATGCAAAACAAAGCTTTTCACTGGCGCGGGTAACTTTGCCAACGCCCTTTACGTGACGACTATTTGCATACCTTGGTTATGCAAGCAAAGAATTTCACTGCGACTCGTCGCATGTGACAATAAAGTATTCATTCGTTTATTCCATCTTACTGATCTGAATGCACAATTAAAGAATCTCCCTCTACCTTGGTACACCTTAGAATAAAAGCAACATTGAACCATTAAACCACAGTGCACATGACAATAATAATTACCCACCAATAAACGAACCCGAAGTAAAACCAAACCTAATGATTGGCAACAGAAACAACAATTCAGGGTGTCAGGGGTTACGGGGAGATGGCAGGAGAATGGGGTTGAGAGGGAAAGATAGATCAGCCATGATTGAAGGGCGGAGTAGACTTGATGGGCCGAATGGCCCAATTCTTCTCCTATCACTTATGAAGAATTATTTCGTTGAAAAGGATGGTCCATGCTCTTCCACGCAAGATCGTGAAGCATGTCATAGCAGGCCTTTCGGCCCAACTTGCCCACACCGACCAACATATACCACAATCAGACTGCTGTTTAAGAAACGTAGACAGGTGCATGGATAGGACAGGTTTAGAGGGAATATGGACCAAACGCAGGCAAATGGGACTAGTGTAGATGGGGCATGTTGGTCGGTGTGGGCAAGTTGGGCCAAAGTGCCTGTTTCCAAACCGTAAGACACTATGATTCTACACTATCCCATCTACACTAATCCCACCTGCTTTTGGCCCATATCCCTCGAAACCTGTTCTATCGAATGTCTGAAGAAGGGTCTCGACATGAAACGTCACCCATTCTTTCTCTCCTGCGATGCTGCCTGTCCTACCGAGTTACTCCAGCATTTTGTGTCTTTCTATCTACTATGTTTAAGGATCCTGTGTGGCAGTTTCAAGGATTCAACCATAAAGGAGGTCCTTTACAGTGAATTTAACAAGGATTATTTAACAAAAAAGGGTACATGTACAGGAAAGCTTCAGGAGAACGCACAGAACTCTGACTACTGAGTTAGATAGAGCTCTAGGGGCTAACGGAATCAAGGGATATGGGGAGAAGGCAGGCACGGGTTACCGATTGTAGATGATCAGCCATGATCGTATTGAATGGCGGTCGGTGCTGGCTCGAAGGGCCAAATGGCCTCCTCCTGCACCTATCGTCTATGTTTCTACGTTTACTAAAATGCAGGCAGTTAACATCTTTCAGGTTTTACGAAGATATTCCAACACCACACCTCGAAAGACACACCGTACTTTCTCCACCCCTACCCAAGGCTGTTAACAATCAAAACCATTACGTTATGTTCATCCTACTCCGCACAAAGGAAACTCATCTGTAATTATCCATTCCTTCATGTGCCAGCAAATTGCTTCAAAAGGATCAAAAGACAAAAATTGAGCTTCTGCTTGTGAAACCCTCAAATTTGGTCACGCCAAGTGGAGATGAGCACGACATAGACACAAAGCGCTGGAGGAACTCAGCGGGCCAGGCAGCATCTCTAGAGAGAAAGGAGGGGTGACATTTCGGGTCGGGACCCTTCTTCAGACAGTGGGAATCACAGAGCAGTGAGAGAGGGTCACACATACAGTAACTCCCGTTGGAGAGAGGAGAACTTCTTCAAAGTAGGCATACCTTCAGGAGATTTTAGAAACATAGAAACCTGGAAGATAGGTGCAGGAGGAGGCCATTTGGCCCTTCGAGCCAGCACCGCCATTCATTGTGATCATGGCTGAATTTGCAGTGGAACAGACAAAATGTGTAGGAAGGAACTGCAGATGCTGGTTTATACCAAAGATGGACACAAAGTAGGGGCGGCACGGTGGCGTAGCGGTGGAGTTGCTGCCCTACTGCGCCAGAGACCCGGGTTTGATCCTGACTGCGGGCCTGTCTGTACGGAGTTTGTACGTTTTCTTTGTAACCTGCGTGTGTTTTTCTCCGGGTGCTCCGGTTTCCACCCACACTCCAAAGGCGTACAGGTTTGTATGTTAATTGTCTTGGCATAATTGTAAATTGTCCCCTAGTGTGTGTAGGAGTGCGTTAACGTGCAGGGATCGCTGGTCGGCGGGGATTCGGTGGACTATTTCCGCGCTGTCGTTTATTGTCAGGTTCACCAAGGTACAGCTAAACTAGACAATGAGAACGTATTTTTTCACACAGAGAGTGGTGAATCTGTGGAATTCTCTGCCACAGAGGGTAGTTGAGGCCAGTTCATTGGCTATATTTAAGAGGGAGTTAGATGTTGGCCTTGTGGCTAAAGGGATCAGGGGGTATGGAGAGAAGGCAGGTACGAGATACTGAGTTGGATGATCAGCCATGATCATATTGAATGGCGGTGCAGGCTCGATGGGCCGAATGGCCTACTCCTGCACCTATTTTCTATGTTTCTATGTTCTAGAGTAACTCAGCGGATCAGGCAGCATTTCTGGAGAAAAAAGATGAGCAACGTTTCGGGTCGGAACCTTTACAGTGCACAGATACCGACCGGTGAGGTTTAATTAGACTGAGAATCGTGGACTCAATGAGACTCCCTTGCTATAGGAAACAACTGATTTAACAAAAATCAGCGTGTTATCGATTACATGATATTCAGGAAAGGGATTTAGTTAAGTTTAGAGTTACAGAGCGAAAACAGGCCCTTCGGCCCACACCGACCAGCGATCCCCGCACACACTAACACTACCCTACACCCACTAGGGGCAATTTACATTTATACCAAGCCAATTAACCTACAAACCTGCGTCTTTGGAGTGTGGGAAGAAACCAAAGATCTCGGAGGAAACCCACGTGGTCACGGGGAGAAGGTACAAACTCCGCACAGATAAGCGCCCATAGTCGCGATGGAACCCGGGTCTCCGGCGCTGTAATGCAGCAACTCTACCGCTGCGCCACCGTGCACATATCTGAACAGTCAGGGCTCAGGGGTGCTGTATAAGCGACTGGAATCAAACCATTCTTGCTACTTCACTGCCACAATCAAAACTAACCGCATTCTTTGGCCTAAGACTGAGGGAAACCCATTACAACGTTCCTTGGCAAGCCGCCAAATGCTTTGAATTTCTTTCACTGTTTCCTAAATGGCCTCTCGGCTCACAAAACTAAATTTGCTCGGATGAGAGAGGGGGGGGGAAGGAGAATATAAAGCACAACACAAAGGGCGCCCTGCACCTGCAGGTAGTAAAAGAAAATTTACAGGTAAACATTCGGCGTTTTTAAAAATCGGGCACGCTGCGGCCTTATGGATCCGTGCTCTCTGACACAGAGAACACAGACGGCTGTGGAGACTTGAAAAAGCTGGAGTAACTCAGCCGGACAAGCAGCATCGCTGGGGAAAAGGATGTTCCTTTAGGAAGGAGATGAGGAGAAATGTATTTAATCAGAGGGTGGAGAATCTGTGGAATTCATTGCCATGGAGGGCCGTGGAGGCCGAGTCAGTGGATATTTTTAAGGCAGAGATAGATAGGTTGTCAACTAATCCGGGTTTCAGGGGAGAAGGCAGGAGAGAATGGGGTTGGGAAGGGAGAGATAGATAGACAATAGGTGCAGGAGGAGGCCATTCGGCCCTTCCAGCCTGTACGCACCGCCATTCAATGTGATCATGGCTGACCATTTTCAATCAGTACCCCATTCCTGCCCTCTCCCCATACCCCCTGACTCTGTTATCCTCAAGAGCTCTATCCAGCTCTCTCTTGAATGCATTCAGAGAATTGGCCTCCACTGCCTTCTGAGGCAGAGAATTCCACAGATTCACAACTCTCTGACCGAAAAGGTTTTTCCTCATCTCCGTTCTAAATGGCCTACCCCTTATTCTTAAACTGTGGCCCCTTGTTCTGGACTCCCCCAACATTGGGAATATGTTTCCTGCCTCTAACGTGTCCAACCCCTTAATAATGGGCCGAATGACCTAATTCTACTCCTATCACTTATGAAGAGTGTACTTCAATACAATCGACCATCCACAGTGCAAAGATAAATCGATAAAGGGTACGTCCAAGAAACATTTAGACACGTACATGGATAGGTCTGCATAGACTGGATGTGGAGAGGATGTTTCCATTGGTGGGAGAGTCTAGGACCAGAGGCCACAGCCTCAGAATAAAAGATGAGGAGCCTTTAGAAAGATGAGGAGGAATTTATTTAGTCAGAGGGTGGTGAATTTGTGGAATTCTGTGCCACAGACGGCTGTGGAGGCCAAGTCAACGGACATTTTTACAGCGGAAATTGAGAGATTCTTGATTAGTACGGATGTCAGAGGTTATGGGGAGAAGGCAGAAGAATGGGGTTAGGAGGGAGAGATATATCAGCCATGATTGAAGGGCAGAATAGACTCGATGGGCCAAACGGCCTAATTCCGCTCCTATCACTTATGAATACGACTAACTGAAAACACCGAGGAAACTGAAACCAACCAATACAACGTCAGAAGTTAAAACAGCAAATGGAGATTTATTTTTGGAAATGCCTTAACTACACAAAAAAACAGCCAACTGTATTGCCGTGACTGCTCACAAAGTCAAAAGGTTGAGTGTGGATAGTCATAGAGTGATACCGCGCGGAAACAGGCCCTTCAGCCCAACCTGCCCACAACGCCCAACATGCCCCATCTACACGAGTGCCACCTGCCTGCGTTTGGTCCATATCCCTCTGAACCTGTCCTATCCATGTACCGGAGATGAGGAAAAACATTTTCAGTCAGAGAGTTGTAAATCTGTGGAATTCACTGCCTCAGAAGGCAGTGGAGGCCAATTCTCTGGATGCTTTCAAGAGAGAGTTAGAGAGAGCTCTTAAAGATAGCGGAGTCAGGGGGTATGGGGAGAAGGCAGGAACGGGGTACTGGTTGTGAATGATCAGCCATGATCACATTGAATGGCTGTGCTGGCTCAAAGGGCCTACTCCTGCACCTATTGTCTATTACCTTTCAAAATGCTTCTTAAACTTTGTGATATTCCCTGCCCCAACTACCTCCTCTGGCAGCTCGTTCCATACACCCACCGCCCTCTGTGTAAATACGTAGCCCCTTACGTTTCTATTACATCTTGCCCCCCTCACCTTAAACCTATGTTCTCTGGTTCTCGATTCTCCTGGACAATAGGTCCAGCTGATCTATCTCTCTCAGGATTTTGTACACTTCTATATGATCATCACTCATCCTCCTGCGATCCCAGCCTGCTCAACCTCTCCCTATAGCTCAGGTCTTCCGAGTCCTGGCCACGTCCTAGTAAATCTTCTCCGTCTCCGCGCCCTTTCCAGCATTTGCTACACTGCCTGCATACTTGACATTTGATATTCTCAGAGGAAAAATTACAAAACAGAAAAAAGAACGATTATGTCAAGTAAAATGCATAACTATAGGGCAGGAATTTACTGCCATTAGGCTATCACAAAATGCCGGAATAACTCAGCGGGTCAGGTAGCATCTCAGGAGAGAAGGACTGGGCGACGTTTCGGGTCGAGACCCTTCTTCAGACTGAGCGTCAGGGGAGGGGGCGGGACAAAGAAAGGATGTAGTTGGAGACAGGAAGACAGTGGGAGAACTGGGAAGGGGGAGGGGAACGAGAGGGGGAGGGGAAAGAGAGGGGGAGAGGAACTATCTGAAGTTAGAGAAATCAATGCTCATACCGCTGGCGTGTAAGCTCCCTCCCCAATGTTAATACCGCTGGCGTGTAAGCTGCCCTATGTTCATACCGCTAGCCTGTAAGCTGCCCCATGTTCATACCGCTGGCATATAAGCTGCCCAATGCTCATACCGCTGGCGTGTAAGCTGCCCCATGTCCATACCGCTGGCGTGTAAGCTCCCCAATGCTCATACCGCTGGCGTGTAAGCTCCTACTGTCATCAAGGGATCAGATAACATGATTGATATGGAAATCCCTACACTCAAACATCCCAACAGGACAGCACGGTGGCGCAGCGCTAGAGTTGTTGCCCTACAGCGCCAGAGACCCGGGTTTGATCCTGACTACGGCTGCTGTCTGTGTGAGTTTGTACGTTCTCCCCGTGACCTGCGTGGGTTTTCTCCGGGAGCTCCGGTTTTATTCCCCACACTCCAAAAGACGTGCAGGCTTGATGGTTAATTGTCTTTGGAAGAATTGCAAATTGTCCCTAACGTGTAAAATAGTTAGGGGGTGCCAACTGTCTAACCCCCAAATACGGGACAAGGCGATGCCACCACCCCGTGCCCCACGTGACCTCACCCAGCCAGCGGCCAGGTGCTCCCGCTCCACCAATAGCGGCTGCCCGGGCCGGGAGGCGGGTAGCTATGCAACCTCCGTTAGGTGAACACACTCGGCCCCGCTCTCCGAACACACTCCGTTAGCCAGAACTGTCCCGGCCTGCAGCGGCCTTAATACGGGACAAGGGCGATCCCGCACGGGATAAATCAATTTAGCCCAAATTACGGGATGTCCCGGCTAATACGGGACAGTTGGCAACCTTAAGAATCGTGCTTGTGTGTACGTAATGATCGGCGGTCGGTGCAGTCCGACTGGGTGGGGCGAAGAGCCTGTTTCCACGCTGTATCTCTAAGCTAAATACATTATGACTGGTCTTGGCCTTGTAGTACGAGAAAAGTTGTGAGCCCTTGCCATCAGCACTAAACACACCTGGCAAACCTGTACTCATGGAATTACTGTGATTAGCCTCAGACCAACGACCAGTGAGATAATTGCCCGGAATTTGCTGAAGATCCTACATAGTTCCAACAGCTGATGTATTTATCTATATTTTATGCGTAGGAAGGAACTGCAGATGCCTGTTTACACCGACGATAGACACAAAGTGCTGCAGTAACTCAGCGGGTCAGGCAGCATCTCTGGAGAACATGGATTGGTGACGTTTCACAGAGTGCTGGAGTAACTCAGCGGGTCGGGCAGCATCTCTGGAGAACATGGATAGGAGACGTTTCAAGTCGGGACCCTTCTTCAGACTCCCCAAAATGTCACCTATTCATTTTTTCCCCAGAGACGCTGCCTGGCCCACTGAGTTACTCCAGCAATGTGTTTATTTTCTGTTCTATGTTCTATGCAGACCATTTTTCCCAAATTAAAAAAAACATTCTGAAGAACGGTCTCGACCCGAAACGTCACCCATTCCTTCTCTCCTGAGATGCTGCCTGACCCGTTGAGTTACTCCAGCATTTTGTGTCTACCTTCGATTTAAAACCAGCATCTGCAGTTATTTTCCTACGTAAGTTGGTACAGATGCTCCTCGACATAGACCCGCTGCAGCTGGGACTGTAAAATGGACATGTCTGAAGAAGGGTCTCGACCCAAATCGTCACCCATTCCTTCTCTCCAGAGATGCCGCCTGACCGGCTGAGTTACTCCAGCATTTTGCGTCTACCATCATCTGCAGTTTTCTTTCCTACCCAAAATGACGCCTCTGGCCTCGAGACTCAGTGGGCAGTTCTGTACATACTGTATTGACCGGGGCATTCGGCTTATGTACAGGGATATTCTTGCTGAGCTGTACGCAAAAAAAAAAAAACTTATTCTGGTGTACTTGGCTACGCGTAATAATAAAGAAACCATTGAACAATTGGTGGTGGTACGGTGGTGCAGCGGGTAGAGTTGCTGATTCACAGCGCCAGAGACTCGCGTTCGATCCTGATTACGTGTGCTGCCTGTACAGAGTTTGTAAGTTCTCCCTGTGACCGTGTGGGGTCCCACACTAAAGATCTGCAGGTTTGCAGATGAATTGGCTTTATTTCATAAGTGCTCAGAGCAGAATCACGCCATTCGGCCCATCAAGTCTACTCCACCCTTCAATCATGGCTGATCCATCTTTCTCTCTCGACCCTATTCTCCTGCCTTCTCCCCACAACCCCTGACATCCGTACTAATCAAGAATCTATCTATCTCTGCCGTAAAAATATCTGCTTCTGTAAATTGTCCTTGGTGCTTACGGTAGAACTAGTATAGGGTGATCGCTGGTCGGTGTGACTCAGTAGGCCGAATGGCCCGTTTCCACACTGGATCTCTCAACTACACTGAAATTGATCGATGGTCGACATGGACTCGATGGGCCGAAAGGCCTGTTTCCGCGTTGATTCACTAAAGTAACGTAAAGTGCATTGATGTTTGTGAACATTTCTGTTTCTGCGCTGTGTCTTTAAACTAAACTAATCCCAAAGACGTGCCGGTTTGTAGATCAATTGTCTTCTGTAAATCATCCCTCGAGTGTGTAGGATAGTGCTAGTGTACGGGGTGATCGCTGGTGGGCACGGACTCAGTGGGCCGAAGGGCCTGTTTCCGCGCTGTATCTTTAAAGATAGACACAAAGTGCTGGAGTAACACAGCGGGTCAGGCAGCATCTCCGGAGAAAAGGAACAGGTGACGTTTCAGGTCAAGACCCCTGCTCTAAAAAGTTGGACAGTCAACGTTTCGCTGACCGATGGTCGACACGGGCTCGGTAGGCCGGAGAGCCTGTTTCCCTACTGTATCTCGAAACTAAATTAAACCAAACCTATTTCTTCTTAATGAAGTAAAGCACTTTGGAAGTAAAAACCAGGATTAGCTGACCTGAACCTGCTCCCAGCTTTTAAACAGCCACGCTTTGATGGCCTTTTCCCTGGCAGTGGGTTCACAGACCTGTGTTTAAAAAAAAATCACTGCCTGGTCTGCTGCCAGCAGAGGGGATCTCGTCCGAGTTTGACGCACAAAAAAAACAAGATGGCCGTGCGGCCTGCACTGGTGAGGACTCGGAGGGAGTGCCGTGAGTGCGGTGATCTCGGTTTTTTACGGGGACATGGCTCCGTGTGGACATCCCGGAGTCTGGTGCGAGTGTGGACGGCTTCCTGACTGTTCGGGCGGACAGGGACTGCAGAGAGAGAGTGACAGCTCTGGTCACATCACGGTGAAGGAGCGTGTGCGTGTGTGGCCCAGACATTGACCTGATGGCTGTGGGTCTCCACTTATGCCGTGTTCCCTGGGGATCCTCACACGCAACACGCTGTGGTGGCTGTTTAAGTCTATGTTTAATTTTTATGTGGTAATGTATCTTGCTGCTTTTTTGTTTGTTTGACTGTTGGCAAATCAAATTCCTTGTATGTTTACATACTTGGCTTATAAATTAATTACAATAACAATAAGAGACAAAGTGCTGGAGTAACTCAGCGGGTCAGGAGACATCTCTGGAGAAAAAACCCTGCTTCCAAGATGGCGTCCAACCTAGGCAACCATTTGCGTGCTAGCCACAGAAGCAGATCTACAATCACACATTACAATCGCTCCACACTCTTAAATCTCTACTCCTTCAACAACATTTCTTACATTAACTATGATCTTCTTAAATCCTCTCAGATCTGTACCATGGGACTATCCTTAATTACTGCCTTTCCTTGCATTAAACGTTATTCCCTTATCATGTATCCCGACACTCTGGACGGCTCGATTGTAACCATGCATTGCCTGTCCGCTGACTGGTCAGCACGCAACAAAAGATTTTCACTGTACCTCGGTACAGGCGACAATAAATTAAACTGTAAACAAAAAGGACAGGTGATGTTTCGGGTCAGGACCCTTCTTCAGACTCAGAAAGATTCGGACTTTCAGAGAAGAAGAAATAGCCCACAGCTCAAATGTTCTGTAGCCCTACACTGATGGAAGCAAAATTTAAGACCTGCCGTTCTGAAGCCGAACATTTTTGTCTCTTTAATGTCCGGGTGGCACTGGACATATAAACGGAGACAGGTTAATGGCCTCTCAACACAGCAGAGATTGAAGCAGGAGGGGGTTACATCCATTAGTAAAAGCCCTTTCATTAATTAATTTCCCGCCATTAAGGCATGCACACACCAAAATAATATTTTCTTAACCATGCAGGTCTTATTTAGTTTTGTTTAGACACAGCGCGGAAACAGGCCCTTCGGCCCACCGAGTCCGCGCCGACCAGCGATCCCCGCACACTAACACAATCCTACACATACTAGGGACAATTTACATTTATAGCAAGCCAATTTACCTACATACCTGTACGTCTTTGGAGTGTGGGAGGAAACTGAAGATGTCGAGAAAACCCACACAGGTCACGGGGAGAACGTACAAACTCCGTACAGACAGCACCCACAGTCAGGATCAAACCCGGGTCTCTGGTGCTGTAAGGCAGCAACTCTACCGCTGCGCCACCGTGCCACCCTAAATTTGATTCTAAAAACAAATTTGCTTCTAACCAAATCGAGGAATCAGGGGGCAACACGGTGGCACAGCGGTAGAGCTGCTGCCTTACAGGTCCAGAGACCCAGGTTCAAACCCGACTACGGGTGCTGTCTGTGTTGAGTTTATACATTCTCCCCGTGACCTGTGAGGGTTTTCTCTACGTGCTCCGGTTTACTCCTGCATCCCAAAGACGGACGGGTTTATAGGATAATTGGCTTCTGTAAAATTGGTACTAATGTGTGTAAGATAATGTTAGTGTGCGGGGTGATTGCTAGTCGGCGCGGACTCAGTGCACTGAAGGGCCTGTATTTCTAAAGTCTAAAGAACCAGAAAACAGTACTGGCAGGAATCGGCCCTTCTGCCCTCAACGTTTGTGCCGAACATGATGCCAAGTTAAAATGAACTCGTCTTCCTGTACATGATCTATATCCCTCTGTTCCCTGCACTTGCATGTGCCTCTGTAAAAGCCTCTTAAACAGCACTATCATATCTGCCACCCCCACCATCGCTGGCCATAGGGTTGCCAACTTCCTCACTCCCAAATACGGGACAAGGTGACGTCACCGCCCCACGCCACCTCACCCAGCCAGCGGCCACGTGCTCCCGCTCCACCATCGGTGGAGGGATTTAGAGGGATATGGGCCAAACGCAGGCAGGTACCTGTCCATGTACCTGTCGAATTGATTCTTAAACGTTGAAATTGTCCATGCCTCAACTACCTCCTCTGGCAGCTTGTTCCATACACCCACCACCCTTTGTGTGGAAAAGGTTACCCCTGTGATTCCTATTAAATCTTTCCCCCTTCACCTTATATGTATGTCCAATAAACTTCACAACTATACGACACTACTAAACTACACGACACTACTAAACTGCACGACACTACTGTACCACTACTACACAACTTCTACACACTACTACACTACACTACTAAACTACACTACTAAACAACACTACTAGAATCACTGGCAACTGTCTCCCGGCCACTCAGGACATTTTCTACCGGCGGTGCCTGCGGAAGGCACGCAGCATCATCAAGGACCACAGCCACCCAGCACGCATGCTGTTCTCCTTGTTACCGTCAGGCAGATGATACAGGAGTATGGCTGCGCGTACCACCAAACAGTTTCTACCATCAGGCCATCAGGCTTCTGAACTCATAAACACATTTCACATCATATATGTTGATTATTTTTAATATTGTCTTTTTAACTATTTTTAATATTGTCTTTTTACCTTACTAATGTCATTTTTTAAATGTTATTTATCCTTGGAATATTACTGCTGAGGTGACCCGTTGTCTTGTCAAATACATTTCATTGTACCGTTGACCCTGTGCCAACCCACATGACAAATAAAAAAAATTATTATTACCAAGCTACACTACCAAGCTACACTACCAAGCTACACTACCAAGCTACACTACCAAGCTACACTACCAAGGTACACTACCAAGCTACACTACCAAGCTACACTATCAAGCTACACTATCAAGCTACACTACTAAACGACACTACTAAATTGATTGTGTACTGATTGAGAATGATCAGCCATGATCACATTGAATGGCGGTGCTGGCTCCAAGGGCCGAATGGCCTCTTCCTGCACCGATTGTCTAAACTACACTGCAAACTACACTGCAAACTACACTGCAAACTACACTGCAAACTACACTGCCAAACTACACTACCAAACTACACTACCAAACTACACTACCAAACTACACTACCAAACTACACTACCAAACTACACTACCAAACTACACTACTAAATTAAACTTCACTAAACTAAACTAAACTAAACTACTAAACTAAACTCCACTAAACTAAACTACACAAAACCCAAACTTCACTGAACTTACTAAACTTCAACTAAACTTCCCCTTTGTTGTAAAGTACAAGGGACAGAGTGTTTTTTGGGGGCAGCAACAAGCAGGCAGACAAGCGAGCCACACTTTGCTGCTCTGTTTCACGCTTCCATGGCCGGAGGCTGCCTCCATTGTGCCTGTGAGAGGGAGGGAAGGATGTCTGCTGGCTTGTAAAGTGCTGCGTCTCCTTCCCGGCCCGCCTTTACTGGGCAGGAAGGAGTGGGTGGGCAAGAGATGCAAGGTTTCCTGCCACACTCAAATTCAGCGCGTGGCAGGGAGCCTAATAATAACACATACATCTGTTACCTGGAATAGTGCGACCCACGGCGCGTTAACCAAAACCATGCAAGCTCCGAGCTAACAGAGACAGAAATCCTAGTGGCACGGTGAACATTGCAGGTACAGAGAGTGTCAGAGTGAGGCCCAGCGCAAATTGGAGGAACAGCACCTCACATTTCGCTTGTGCAGCTTACACCCCAGCGGTATTTATTCACACAATGCTGGAGTAACTCAGCGGGTCAGGCAGTATCTCGGGAGAGAAGTAATGGGTGACGTTTCGGGTCAAGACCCTTCTTCAGCGGTGTGAATATTCAGGGGACCCCAGCGGTGTGAATATTCAGTCGGAAAGAACTGCAGATGCTGGTTTAAACCGAAGGTAGACACAAAATGCTGGAGTAACTCAGCAGGACAGGCAGCATCTCTGGAGAGAAGGAATGGGTCAGTTCCTCCAGCATTTTGTGTCTACCTTCGGTATGAATATTGACTTTGGACACGTTAGAGGAAGGAAACATGTTCCCAATGTTGGGGGAGTCCAGAACAAGGGGCCACAGTTTAAGAATAATTTAAACTTTTTCACTCAGAGAGTTGTGAATCTGTGGAATTCACTGCCTCAGAAGGCAGTGGAGGCCAATTCTCTGAATGCATTCAAGAGAGAGCTAGATAGAGCTCTTAAGGATAGCGGAGTCAGGGGGTATGGGGAGAAGGCAGGGACGAGGTACTGATTGAGAATGGTCAGCCATGACCACATTGAATGGCGGTGCTGGCTCGAAGGGCCGAATGGCCTCCTCCTGCACCTATTGCCTTTTGTCTATTGAGTAACTCAGCGGGACAGGCAGCATCTCTGGAGAGAAGGAATGGGTCAGTTCCTCCAGCATTAACGTGGTTTTTATCTGACGAAGGGTCCCGACCGGAAACGTCACCAAGCCATGTTCTCCAGAGATGCTGCATGAGCTACTCCAGCAGTGTCTTGTTTTGTAGACCAGCATCTGCAGTTCCTTATTTCTGTGTTGAAACGCAGTCCTTAGTTTAGTTCAGTTTAGAGATACAGCGCGGAAACAGGCCCTTCAGCCCACCTTGTCCGCACTGACCAGCGATCGTCGCACGCTAACACTGTCCTACACACACTGGGGACAATGTACATTGATGCCAAGCCAATAAACCTACAAACCTGTGCGTCACAGCGCCAGAGACCCGGGTTTGATCCCGACTACAAGTGCCGTCTGTACGGAGTTTGTACGTTCTCCCTGTGACCTGCGTGGGTTTTCTCCAGATTCCACCCTCACCTACAGGTTTATAGGTTAATTGGCTTTGGCAAAATTGTAAATTGTCCCTAGTAGGATTAATGTGTCAATGTGCGGGGATCGCTGGTCAGCACGGACTCAGTGGGCCGAAGGGCCTGCTTCCGAGCTGTATCTCTAAACTAATCTGATTTTTATTTTCCCGCCCCATTGCTATCTTTAGTTTAGCATTAGAGATACAGCTTGGAAAAGAGCCTTTCGCCCCACTGGGTCCGCGCCGAACAGCGATCCCCGCGTCAATAACACTAACCTACACGCATTAGGGACAATTTACATTTATACCAAGCCAATTACCCTTCAAACCTGTACATCGTTGGGAGTGTGGGAGGAAACCGAAGATCTCGGAGAAAACCCACGCCGGTCACAGGGAGAACGTACAAACTCCGCACAGACAGCACCCGTGGTCGGGATCGAACCCGGGTCTCCGGCGCTGTGAGGCCGCAACTCTACCGCTGCGCCACTGTGCCGTCCTGTTTTTACCTGACGAGCTACTTCGGCACTCTTAAGCCTCTACCTGATTTCTATTGGTACTGTGGGGCGTCCCTCCCAGAGCACGGTTACACAATCTCAGACGTTTTGCCATCACCGTTGAGAAATTCTGACGCAGAACCTTCCTCCGTTTTCTTTTAGAAGATCGTAACGGAAAGGAAATGATGCTGGAGTTCAGGGAGGCGAGTGGGGGAGGCGGGTAGCTGAGCAACATCGAGCACTTGTTGTCGACCCACTTCAGGAATGAGCAGCTCGCTGCGCTGCGCTGTACGGTCCTCAAATAACCCAGGCGGTGCTTGGCACTTCAAAGACTGCACCAGAAAAGAGCTTTTGTTCAAGCGAACAGTGCAACATAACTGGGCCGAAGGTGACCTCCTGCTTTCCACATCCCTCCGTCGGTCGGAGTCAGCGTACAGTAAAATGCCAGACACTCTTTAGTTTAGTTTAGAGATGCAGCGCGGAAACAGGCCCTTCGGCCCACCGAGTCCACGCCGACCAGCGATCCCACCCCCACCACGACAATTTCTATTTTATAATGTACACAATTAACCAATAAATCTGTACGTCGTTGGAGTGTGGAAGTAAAACAGAAGATCTCTGTTCACTGAAAGGAAGCATGCAGGTACAGCAGGGAGTGAAGAAAGCTAATGGCATGTTGGCCTTCATAACAAGAGGAGTTGAGTATAGGAGCAAAGAGGTCCTTCTGCAGTTGTACAGGGCCCTAGTGAGACCGCACCTGGAGTACTGTGTGCGGTTTTGGTCTCCAAATTTCAGGAAGGACATTCTTGCTATTGAGGGCGTGCAGCGTAGGTTCAATACGCGGAATGGCGGGACTGTCGTATGTTGAAAGACTGGAGCGACTGGGCTTGTATAAACTGGAATTTAGAAGGATGAGAGGGGATCTTATTGAAACATATAAAATTATTAAGGGATTGGACACGCTAGAGGCAGGAAACACGTTCCTAATGTTGGGGGAGTCCAGAACCAGGGGCCACAGTTTAAGAATAAGAGGTAGGCCATTTTGAACGGGGATGAGGATTTTTTTTTTTCATTCAGAGAGTTGTAAATCTGTGGAATTCTCTGCCTCGGAAGGCAGTGGAGGCCAATTCTCTGGATGCTTTCAAGAGAGTTAGACAGAGCTCGTAATGATAGCAGAGTCAGGGGGTATGGGGAGAGGGCAGGAACAGGGTACCGATTGTGGATGATCAGCCATGATCACATTGAATGGCGGTGCTGGCTCGAAGGGCCGAATGGCCTACTCCTGCACCTGTTGTCTAATGTCTATCTCGGAGAAAACCCACGCAGGTCACGGGGAGAACGTAAAGTCTCCGTGACCCTCGTGGGTTTCCCACGGGTGCTCCGGTTTCTTCCCACACTCCAAAGACGAACAGGCCTGTAGGTTAATTGGCTGTGGTAAAAATTGAATATCGCCCCTAGTGTGTCGGATAGTGCTAGTATACGGGGTGATCGCTGGGCAGCACAGACTCGATGGGCTGAAGGGCCTATACCCGCGCTGCATCTCTAAACTAAACTGACCCGTCGGATCAATTCGACCATGCTGATCAAAATGCCTATACAACGATCAGCCAAAACATTATGACCACTGACAGGCAAAGTGAATAACATTGATTATCTTGTTACAATGGCATCTGTCAAGGGGTGGGATATATTAGGCAGCAAGTAAACAGACAGTTCTTGAAGTTGAGGCGTTGGATGTAGGAGAAATGGGCAGGAGTAAAGACCTGAGCGACTTTGACAAGGGCCAAATTGTTATGGCCAGACGACTGGGTCAGAGCATCTCTGAAACGGCAAGGCTTGTGGGGTGCTCCCGGTCAGCAGTGGTGAGTACCTACCGACAGTGGTCCGAGGAGGGACAAACCACAAACCGGCGACAGACAGGGTGTTGGGCGCCCAAGGCTCATCGATGCGCGAGGGCAACGAAGGCTATCCCGTCTGGTCCGAACCGACAGAAGGTCTACTGTGGCACAAGTCACAGAAAATTATAATGGTCGTAACGGGAGGAATGTGTCACAATACACAGAGCATCGCACCCTGCTGCGTATGGGGTTGCACACGGAGGACCAACAGCATATTAGGCAGGTGGTCATAATGTTGTGGCTGGTCGTTTTGTAAACTAATCCCATTTGCTTGCGTTTGCTCATATCCCCTCAAACCTTTCACATGCACGTGCCTGTAAATGTGAACCGTGTCAATCCTCTAGCTGCACAATTTCCAGGTCTCTCATCCTTTTGTCTCACACCTGACAGGACCCGTAGTCAGGATGGAACCCGGGTCTCTGGCGCTGCAACGCAGCAACTCTACCGCTGCGCCACCGTCTCTCGATTCACTAAATTATGGCGCTGTTTTGAAGAAAGGTAAGTTGGGTCAATGGGGCCTGTTTCCATGCTGTATCACTATGACGCTACCTTAAGTTCCTTCTTACACACCTCAAGGCATTATGGAACATAGATTGGTACAGTTAGACATCCTTGTGTCCTTGTTGTATATATATTCCCGTCCGATGGGCCTGTTCCCATGCTATATCACAAAACGTTGTTTCTGACGGAGCAGTTGTGGGAAGGAACTGAAAGAAGAAGGGTCTTGACCTGAAACGTCAACTATCCCTTTTCTCCAGAGATGCTGCCTGACCTGCTGAGTTACTCCAGCTTTTTTTGTGTCTATCTTCGGTCATCTGCAGTTCCTTCCTACATTATTTCCACCACCAATCTTCTGCCTCCCAATGGACAAAGTCCAACCTTGCGTCCAAAAGAGCATTAAGTCATAGCATTAATCGTGCATTGTCTTTCCGCTGACTGGATCGCACGCAATAAAAGCTTTTCACTTCACCTCGGTTCACGCGACAATAAACTAATTATAGACAATAGACAATAGATGCAGGAGTAGACACATAATTACATCGACACAACATGTAATAGGTCATCTGGGAGGGGGAGGAGGGGGGAAATCACTCAGCAATCTTTACAATCTATTCTATGAAAACTATATCCACACTTTACAAAAAAATCTGAATGAGTCACAGTTGCCAAGTGAAATGCAGATCAGAAAAACTGCAATAAGGCAGGAAATAAAAGCCAAGCCACTGACACAACCAACCTATTCATAGTAGAACGAAGAACAATTTACACTTATACCAAGCCGATTAACCTACAATTCTGTATGTCTTTGGAGTGTGGGAGGAAACCGGAGAAAACCCACGTAGGTCACGGGAGGATGTACAAACGTCGTAGTCAGACAATAGACAAGAGGTGCAGGAGGAGGCCATTTGGCCCTTCGAGCCAGCACCACAATTCAATGTGATCACGGCTGATCATCCACAGTCAGTACCCCGTTCCTGCCTTCTCCCCCATACCCCCTGACTCCGCTATCTTTAAGAGCTCTATCGAACTCTTTCTTGAAAGCATCCAGAGAATTGGCCTCCACTGCCTTCTGAGGCAGAGAATTCCACAGATTCACAAGAAAACGTTCTTCCTCATCTCCGTTCTAAATGGCCTACCCTTTATTCTTAAACTGTGCCCCCCTGGTTCTGGACTCCCCCAACATCGGGAACGTGTTTCCTGCCTCTAGCGTGTCCAATCCCTTGATAATCTTATATGTTTCAAGAAGATCCCCTCTCATCCTTCTAAATGCCAGTATACACAAGCCCAGTCGCTCCATTCTTTCAATAGGCAATAGACAATAGGTGCAGGAGGCCATTTGGCCCTTCGAACCAGCACCACCATTCAATGTGATCATGGCTGATCATTCTCAATCAGTACCCCGTTCCTGCCTTCTCCCCATACCCCCTGACTCCGCTATCCTTAAGAGCTCTATCTAGGTCTCTCTTGAATGCATTCAGAGAATTGGCCTCCACTGCCTTCTGAGGCAGAGAATTCCACAGATTCATAACTCTGAGTGAAAACGTTCTTCCTCATCTCCGTTCTAAATGGCCTACCCTTTATTCTTAAACTGTGGCCCCCTGGTTCTGGACTCCCCCAACATTGGGAACATGTTTCCTGCCTCTAACTTGTCCAATCCCTTGATAATCTTATATGTTTCAAGAAGATCCCCTCTCATCCTTCTAAATGCCAGCGTACACAAGCCCAGTCGTTCCATTCTTTCAACATGCGACAGTCCCGCCATCCCGGGAATTAACCTGGTGAACCTACGCTGCACTCCCTCGGGATTGAGTCCTGGTCTTTGGCACTGCAAGGCAGCAACTCAGCCGCTGTGCCACCGTGCCAACCCAGACAAAATTAAGAGAGCTCAGGAACCAAGGGTGCAGGGAAATGGGTGGTGGCCTGTCCATTGCTTGTCACAATGGAACAAAGCAAATAAAATGTGCAGAAAATGCTTTCACTTCCAACCTGACCGTGCTAGACTCCAAAGGTTACTCTTTCATGACCATTCTATGTATTTGCCTACTATTTTCTAGGAAAATTTTTTTTGAAAGCATAAAACCAAGCAATGGACTTCTACCTTTAGAGTGCACAGATATCGGGAGTGACACACTAAGTGCTGGAATAACTCAGCACATCATAAGATAATGGTTTTGCAGATAGTGAAGATGGTTGTGAACGATTGCAGCAGGATCTGGATCGATTGGCCAGGTGGGCGGAGGAATGGTTGATGGAATTTAATACAGAGAAGTGTGAGGTGTTGCATTTTGCAACGTCAAACAAGGCCAGGACCTACACAGTAAATGGTAGGCCTCTGGGTAGTGTTGTAGAACAGAGGGATCTAGGAGTACAGGTGCATGGTTCCTTGAAGGTCAAGTCGCAGGAAGATAAGGTGGTCAAAAAGGCCTTTGGCACTTCGGCCTTCATCAGTCAGAGTACTGAGAATAGAACTTGGGAGGTCATGTTGCAGTTGGAAAAGACGTTGGCGAGACCGCATTTAGAATATTGTGTTCAGTTCTGGGCTCCATGTTAAAGGAAAGATATTGTCAAGCTTGAAAGGGTTCAGAAAAGATTTACAAGGATGTTGCCAGGACTAGAGGGTGTGAGCTATAGGGAGAGGTTGAGTTAGGCTGGGTCTCTATTCCATGGAGCGCAGGAGGATGAGGAGAGTTATTACAGAGGTGTACAAAAACATGAGAGGAATAGATCGGGTAGATGCACAGAGTCTCTTGCCCAGAGTAGGGGAATGGAGGACCAGAGGACATATGTTCAAGGTGAAGGGGGAAAGATTTAATAGGAATCCAAGGGGTAACTTTGTCACACAGAGGGTGGTGGGTGTATGAAACAAGCTGCCAGAGGAGGTAGTTGAGGCAGGGACTATCCCATCGTTTAAGAAGCAGTTGGACAGCTACATGGATAGGACAGGTTTGGAGGGAAATGGACCAAGCGCAGGCAGGTGGGACTAGTGTAGCTGGGACATTGTTGGCCGGTGTGGGCGAGGTGGGCCGAAGGGCCTGTTTCTACACTGTATCACTATGACTCTATCATGCACATTGTGCACACCGTGTTTTACAGGGCGGCGCAGTGCCAGAGTTGCTGCCTTCCAGCACGAGATCCCCACTACGGGCGCTGTCTGTGCGGAGTTTGTACGTTCACCCAGCGACCACGTGGGTTTTCTCCAGGTGCTTTGGTTTCCCCCCCACACTCCAAAGACGTACAAGTTTGAAGGTTAGTTGGCTTCTGTAAAATTGTAAATTATTCCTGGTGTGTGTGTAGGATAGCGCGTGTGTGCGGGGTGATCGCTGGTCGGCGCGGACTCGGTGGGTCGAAGGCTGTTCCTATAAACAAAACTAATCAACATCACTGCCCTCTGGAACAGGTGTAAAGACGAAGCATGCTCCAGTATGGGGAGGAGCAGAGCAGTTCCGTACATACTCCATCACTGAGAAAGGTGCAGCAACAAGAGACAAGGGCCGGGACAAATCAATAAATCACCAGCACTATGACACTGCTGTCAGCAAGGAAAGGCGAGGGTTAATACCAGCAATTATCAAACAGCCTTTGCACAACCAACAAAGCAAAAGGCTAAAGTAAACTACTCTGTTCACCAAGACCACTGGAAGAATCTTCACACACACAGACATCTCCACTGCAACATCCCTTCTCTTGCTGTGTGCGTGTGCACATACCCACTGCAGCACTCTGTGCAATGACCATTTCACAGAGACACACAGAGACACACAGACAGACACACAGAGACACACAGAGACACACACACACACACACACACAGACAGAGAGACAAAGAGAGAGAAAGACAGAGCGACACATACACACAGAAAAATAGACACAGACACAGAAAGACACACACACACACACACACACACACACACACACACACACAGAATCTCACTGCAAACTTGGGACTTACCAGGAACCACAATTTAAAACACTCCGCTGGTCAAGTAGCAGAGATGTCCGGACCCAAAACATCGCTTGTCCACTCCCTCCACAGATGCTGCCCGACCCGCTGAGTTTCTCCAGCACTGTGTTTTGGTCAAGTAACATCTGTGCAGGGAGGTAGCTGCATTTAACCTCACGGGTCCAGCGACTTAAAGGCCACAAAGAAAGCATGGCAATGCCTGCCCAGCACTGACGATGTGGGTCTGAGCCCACTTAGAACGCAGCTTGTAGGCTGCACCGACGATCCAATACAGCGATGACATAATAAAGCACATCATACTTTCTGACACAAACAATCTTTTTTTGTATTTATTTATTTTTATTTTTACAGAACTTTTTAGAAAACAAGCCCTCCCACCCTCCCCCCCCCCCCCCCCTTATACTAACCCCAAATAAGAAAAAAGAAAAGAAAGAAAGATTAAAGATTGCCTGGGTGTTGGAGGTCCTGCACACGCCCCATGGAATTCCAAACAGAATAAACTGTATATATATGTACATCTCTCCCAAAAAGACCATTGAGAATATGAACAATTCTTCTATATATATAGGCCCATCTTTTGTAAATAAGGACGCCAAATATTTAAAAAAGTATCATATTTGTTCCTTAAATTATAAGTAATTTTTTCAAGTGGGATACAGTTAGAAATGTCATTATTCCAAAGGTCCATACTTAAATAGGAATCTGATTTCCAAGTACCTGCGATAGTTTTTTTGGCTACTGCTAATGCAATTTTTATAAATTCTTTCTGATATTTATTCATTTTAAGTTGTGGTCTTATTCCTTCAACATCACCCAATAACAAAAATCTTGGGTTGTATGGAAGTTGTATTCCGATAATCTGTTCTAGAAAACTTCTTAAGTTTGTCCAAAAAGGTTGTATTTTTGAACAGGACCAAGTAGAATGAAAAAAAGTACCAATTTCTTGATTGTACCGAAAACATTGGTCAGATAAACTTGAATTTATTCTCTTTAATTTTTGTGGTGTGATATATAATTGATGCAGAAAGTTATATTGTACTAGTCTAAACCGAACATTTATTGTATTTTTCATACTGTCAAGGCATAGTTTTGACCAATTTGTTCCATCAATATTAATATTCAAATCCGTTTCCCATTTTCGCCTTGATATATGAATTCCTTGTTTAGGGGCCTTTTTTTGAATTAGATTATATATAATAGAAGTAAAAAAAATTATTTGTCCTTTTTGAATTAGGTTTTCAATTTCCTTAGATTTCGGCAATAACATTGTTTGACCCAGTTTATCTTTTAAATAAGCTCTTAATTGAAAGTAACAGAAAAGAGAATTATTTGATATATGATATTTATTTTTCAATTGTTCAAATGGCATCAATATACCTTTTTCAAAGCAATCACCTATATATCTAATCCCTTTTTGATGCCACCTATATAGAAGCTGGTTATCCATTGTAAAAGGTATCAATCTATTTTGAATCAAAGTAGTCTTTGCTAATAAAGATTTTTTTGTTTCATCCTCAAAATTTACCTTATTCCATAATCCGATCAGGTGTTTTAATAATGGAGATTCTTTCAGTCCCCGTATTAATTTAGGTTCCCATTTATATATAAAGTCTTCTGGTATATTTTCTCCTATTTTGTCTAGTTCTATTCTTGTCCATGCCGGGTTTTTTCCTTCAAAAAAAGATGCAATAAATCTAAGTTGGTTTGCTTTATAATAATTCTTAAAGTTCGGAAGTTGTAATCCTCCTGAATCAAACTTCCATGTCAATTTTTCCAACGATATTCTTGACATCTTACCTTTCCAGAGAAATTTCCGCACATATTTGTTTAACTTGAAAAAACTTCCGAATATATTTCCGAAGTTACAATATTTATTCCAAACATTACCAATACAAGTAACACAAACAATCTTGACACAAAAGGTTCTTGTAAGAAGTTGTTAGAAAATCAATAAAAACATTAATTTGCCCAAGAGCAGGTGGCACAGCGGAAGAGTTGCTGCCTTACAGCACCAGAGACCCGGGTTCAATCCTGACCATGGGTGAAACATAGAAAATAGGTGCAGGAGTAGGCCATTCGGCCCTTCGAGCCTGCACCGCCATTCAATATGATCATGGCTGATGTCTGCTGTCTGCTGATGGGTGCTGTCTGTACGGAGTTTGTACGTTCTCCCCGTGACCTGCATGGGTTTTCTCCGAGATCTTCAGTTTCCTCCCACACTCCAAAGACGTGCAGGTTTGCAGGTTAATTGGCTTGGTATAAATGTAAAAATTGTCCCTAGTGTGTGTAGGATAGTGTTAGTGTGCGGGGATCGCTGGTCGGTGCGGACTCGGTGGGCCGAAGGGCCTGTTTCCCACGCTGTATCTCTGAACTAAACTAAATCTGTCTTTGGAGTGTGGGAGGAAACCGGAGCACCCGGAGAAAACCCACGCGGTCACCGGGAGAACGTGCAAACTCCGCACGGACAGCACCCATAGTCAGGATCGAACCCAGGTCCCTGGCGCTGTGAGGCAGCAACTCTACCGCTGCGCCACTGTGCCGCCCTAATTTAAGAAACATTTAGACAGGTACACAGATAGGACAGGTTTAGAGGGATATGGGCCAAATGCAGGCAGGTGGGACTAGTGTCGATAGAATACGTTGGTCGGCGTGGGCAAGTTGGGCCGATGGGCCTGTTTCCACGCTGCATGTTCCATAGAATCATAGAGATTCACACAGCCAGCAACAGGCCCTTCAGCCTAACTTGTCCATGCCAACCAAGTTGCCCCGTCTAAGCTAATACCTATTGTACCTATTTGGCCCATATCTATCTCAACCTTTCCTATCCATGTATCTGTCTAACTATACTTTAGAGAAAAAAAAACTGCAGATGTTGGTTAAAATCGAAGGTAAACACAAAATGCTGGAGTAACTCAGCGGGTCAGGCAGCATCTCGGGAGAGAAGGAATGGGTGACGTTTCGGGTCGAGACCCTTCTTCAGACTGTGCCTCAACTACTTCCTCTGGCGGCTCTCTGCATATACCAAGTTCAGTTTTGATTAAAAAATGCTCATCGGGTACCCAAAAACTCTCACCAACTTCTGCAGATGCGCCGTATAAACTGTCAGGACGCATCACAGCATGGTTTTGGAGCAACCCCATCCAAAACAGCAAGAAATTAAAAGAGAACTGTGGATGCAGCCCAGACTATCACACGACCAACCTTCCATTGGCTCCATCTACACCTCACGCTGCCTCGGCAAGGCCAGCAGCATAATCAAGGACCAGTCTCACCCCGGCCACTCCCTCTTCTCCCCTCTCCCATCGGGCAAAAGGTACAGAAGTGTGAAAACGCACACCTCCAGATTCAGCGACATTTTCTTCCCTGCTGTTATCAGGCAACTGAATCATCCTACCACAACCAGAGAGCAGTGCTGAACGACTATCTACCTCATTGGAGACCCTCGGACTATCTTTGATTGGACTTTACCTTGCATTAAACCTTATCCCTTTCATCATGTATCTGTACACTGCGGATGGCTCGATTGTAATCATGCATTGTCTTCCCGCTGACTGGTTAGCACGCAACAAAAGCTTCTCACTCTACCTCAGTACACGTGACAATAAACACGTGACAATAAACTAAACTCGTATAAACATACTAAATGCGGCACGGTGGCGCAGCGGTAGAGTTGCTGCCTTACAACGAATGCAGCGCCAGAGACTCAGGTTCGATCCTGACTACGAGCGCCGTCTGTACAGAGTTTGTACGTTCTCCCCGTTACCTGCGTGGGTTATCTCTGAGATTTTCGGTTTCCTCCCACACTCCAAAGACGTGCAGGTTTGTAGGTTAATTGGCTGGGCAAATGTAAAAAAATTGTCCTTTGTGGGTGTAGGATAGGGTTAGTGTGCAGGGATCGCTGGGCGGCGTGGACCCGGTGGGCCGAAGGGCCTGTTTCCACGCTGTATCTCTAAATCTAAATCTAAATGTTGGATGCAAAGAACTGCAGATGCTGGTTCACAAACAAGGACAGAGTCCAGGCCGACTCTACGAGAGTAACCCTTTCTTACGTTTATAGGTTCTAGGAGCAGAATTGGGGCATTCAGCCCATCAAGTCTACTCTGCCATTCAATCACAGCTGACCGATCTTTCATTCTCAACCCCATTCTCCTGCCTTCTCCCCATAACCCCTGACACACGTACTGTTTAAGAATCTGTCAATCTCCATCTTAAAAATATCCACTGACTTGGCCTCCACAGCCTTCTGTGGCAAAGGATTCCACAGATTCACCACCCTCTGACTGAAGAAATTCCTCCTCATCTCCTTCCTAAAGGAACGTCCTTTAATTCTGAGGCTCTGGTCCTGGACTCTCCCATTAGTGGAAACATCCTCTCCACTAGGGGGTGCCAACTATCTCACTCCCCAAATACGGGACAAGGTGACGTCACCGCCCCGCACGACCTCACCTAGCCAGCGGCCACGTGCTCCCGCTCCACCAATGGTGGCCGCCCGGGCCGGGAGGCGGGTTGCTAAGCAACCTCCATTAGGCGAACACACTCTGTTAGCCTACACTGTCCTGGCCTGCAGGCCTAATACGGGACAAGGGTGGTCCCGAACGGGACAAACCCAATTTAGCCCAAAATACGGGATGTCCCGGCCAACACGGGACAGTTGGCAACCCTACTCTCCACATCCACTCTATCCAGGCCTTCACAGGCTTTTCGTCAGGTCTGCAGGCCAATATTCAAGACTAAAAGGAAAATTACCACCCGAGCACTTACTGTGTAAACATTTCCAGTGGCGGATCCTTTCCAGCAACTGTATAAATAATTGACTATGGATTATGCACCATCGACATTGTAAAGATAATAAGGCAGTTTTGGCAGGATGCCAGTGTAGTCTAAGAAAATCATTCTGGTTTCAGGTAAAAATGAAACTGGGTTTGTTAAGTCGGACCTAACGTTGGAAAGTTTCAAACACACTACTTTTCGATTAAGTAATACAGTCAAACAGTGTGGAAACAGGCCCTTCGGCCCAACTTGTCCACATGCCCCATCTACACTAGTCCCACCTGCCAGCGCTTGGTCCATATCCCTCTAAACCTGTCCTGTCCATGTACCTGTCTAAATGTTTCTTAAACGTTGCGATAGTACCTGCATCAACTACCTCCTCTGGCAGCTTGTTCCATACACCCACCACCCTCAGTGTGGAAAAGTTACCCTATTAAATCTTCACCCCCCCCACCCACCTTAAACCTATGTTCTCTGGTTCTCGATTTCCCCTCTGTCTACCGATTCTATTCCTCTCATGATTTTGAGCACCTCTAAAAGATCACCCATCATCCTCCTGCGCTCTAAGAAATAAAGTCCTCGCCAGCTCAACTTCTCCCAGTAGCTCAGGCCCTGACATCATAAATAGTCTCTCCACCCTTCCCAGCTGAGTGTAAATGATTCATCCAGATAATATCTATATGTTGTGAAATTCACATCAGCAGGGCAGCGGTAGAGTTGCTGCCTCACAGCGCCAGAGACCCAGGTTCCATCCCGACTACGGGTGATGTCTGTACAGAGTTTGTACGTTCTCCCCCCCCTGTCCTGCGTGGGTTTTCCCCGGGTGCTCCGGTTTCCTCCCACACTCCGAAGACGTGCAGGCTTGTTTAAATTGGCTTTGGTAAAATTGTAAATGATCCCTAGTGTGCGTAGGATAGTGTTAGTGTACGGTGATCGCTGGTCGGCGTGGACTCTGTGGACCGAAGGGCTGTTTCTCTTTAGTTTAGAGATACAGCCCTTCGGCCCAGAGTCCGTGCCGACCAGCGATCCCCGCACACCAACACTATCCTACACACACTAGGGACAATTTACGCTTCGACCGAGCCAATTAGCCTACAAAACCTGTACATTTTGGGAATGTGGGAGGAAACTGGAGATCATGGAGAAAACCTACACAGGTCATGGGGAGAACGTACAAACTCTGTACAGACAGCACCCGAAGTCAGGATCGAACCCGGGTCCCTGACTCTGTGAGGCAGGAACTCTACCGCCGTGCCACCGCATTGTATCTCGAAAGTCTAATCTGCAAATGGTTAGTCAGCTGAAGAAACCAGACAGTGAAGCATGCAACTGAGCTCTCCTCTGACCTTTAACGTTCAAGGTAAGGTGGTTGCTTCAAACCAGAGGAGCAAGATTCCAGAACTATCCATAGACTACGTAAATGACATGCGTCTTCACAATGATGTTAAGGTGGAACAACAATTTACTTGGAAATACAAGTAATAATAGAGAGAGGAAAAACAAACATTAGACTTTCAAAATCTTCCACGCATTGCATCTCAAAACTGGAAAGATGTGGGTGTGAAAGTGCACGTTGTTGTGAAAGGCATGAGAAGAGTCATACAGCGTGGAAACGGGCCCTTCAACCCAACCTTGCCCACACCGACCAACATGTCCCATCTACACACCAGCCCCACCTCCCCGGATCCCTCTAAACCTATCCAATCCATCTACCTGTCCAAATGTTTCTTAAACACTGCCTCAACTACCTCCTCTGGCAGCTCGTTCCATACACCTATCATCATCCCATGTGTAAAAAAGTTGTCCCTCAGGTTCATAAGTCATAGGAGCAGAATATCACCATTCGGTCCATTGATCCGCCATTCAATCGTGGCCGATCTATCTTTCTCTCTCAACCCCATTCTCCTGCCTATTAGTTCCTACTAGACCAAGTGGACCCATTGGGCCCAAACCTCTCCAGCATTGGTGCAGCACCCTCTCCTCCCCGCCCCCCATCCCTTCCCCCCATTCCATCCCCCTCAACCCCCCTTATCCTCCCTCCTCCCCCCCCCCCCCCGAGATAGATTTAAACTTTAAAATGTGAATAACTTTAAAAATATTGTGGAATTGTCTGCCTCAGGAGGCAGTGGAAGCCGATTCACTGGATGCATTCAAAAGAGAGTTAGATAGAGCTTCTAGGGCTGGCGGAATCAAGGGATATGGAGAGAAGGCAGGAACGGGGTACCGATTGTGGATGATCAGCCATGATCATATTGAATGGTGGTGCTGGCTCAAAGTGGGCCGAATGGCCTACTCCTGCACCAAATGTATCTATGTACACTAGCACCACGCTAGCGATACACTCAGGACAATTTACAAATTTAACTAAGCCAGTGAATAGAAAAACTTGCACATCTTTGGAATATAGAGGAAACAGGAGCAGTTGGAGAAAACTCACACGGTCACAGAGGGAACGTACAAACTCCGTACAGACAGCACCCGTCGTCAGGATCGAACCTGGATGTCTCTAGCGCCGGAAGGCAGCAACTCTACCGCTGCGCCACCGTACCGCCCCAACTACAGCACGGAAACCAGGCCGATCGGCCCAACTCGTCCAGGCAACCGAGATGCCCCATCTCAGCTGGTCCCATTTAGCCCATATCTTCTATCTATATACTAATACTCTCGTTCGTTTGTTTGTTACTGAACTACAGCCAAAACGGTACACGATAGCGCGACAATTTTAGGCCCACCTTACTCACCGTCATCCCTTTGGTGCTAATGGAAGAAGTTGCATTGAAATCGGTGTTATATTTTTAAAGTTATTCACATTTTAAAGTTTAATTCTACCTCCTAAGGAGGGAGAGAGGGAGGGAGGGGAGGGAGGGGGGAGGGTGGAGGGAGGGGGAGGGAGTTGGGTTTTCATCACCACCACCACCCCTGAACTCAGTCCTTCTGATGCGGAACAGTTGGTTCTCAGCACTTTAGTTTATTTTGTTGTCAGGTGCACTGATGTACAGTGGAAAAGCTTTTGTTGTGTGCTAGCCAGTCAGCGGAAAGACAACACATGATTACAGTGTACTGATACATGATCAGGGGAATAATGTTTACTGCAAGATAAAGTCCAGTAAAGTCCGATTAAAGATAGTCCGAGGGTCTCCAATGACGTAGATGGCAGCTCAGGACCGCTCTCTAACTAGGGTTCCAACTGTTCCGTATTAGCCGGGACATCCCATACTTTGGGCTAAATTGGTATGTCCTGTACGGGACTGCCCTTGTCCGGTATTCGGCACGGGGGGAGCTGCAGGCCCGGGACACTGCGTGCCCGGGACACCGCGGGCCCGGGACACCGTGGGCCCAGAGGCCTAACGGAGGTTGCGTAGCAACCCGCCTCCCCGTCCGGGCGGCCACCATTGGTGGTGCGGGAGCACGTGGGGTGCCGGGCTGTGACGTCACCTTGTCCTGTATTTGGGAGTGAGATAGTTGGCACCCCTATCTCCAACTGTTGGTAGGGTGGTTCAGTTGCCTGATAACAGCTGGGAAGAAACTGTCCCTGAATCTGGAGCTGTGGGTTTTCACACTTTCGCCCAACGGGAGAGGGGAGAAGAGGGAGTGAGCGGGCAGGGTAAGACTCGTCCTTAATTGTGCTGCTGGCCTTATCTTATTTTAAAAACCACCTGCCACAACTACCTCCTCTAGGAACGCGTTCCGTACACCCACCACCCTCTGACCGTCTGCTCTCTATTCTCGAGAAGGATCAATACACTACTAGTAGCCTTCTCCCCACACCCCCTGACTCCGCTATCATTAAGAGCTCTATCTAGCTATCTCTTGAAAGCATCCAGGGAAATTGGCCTACACTGCCTTCTGAGGCAGAGAATTCCACAGATTTGCAACTCTGAGTGAAAATGTATTTCCTCCTGTTAGGCTCCGTTGAGTACACAATTAGGCTGTTACACAACTGCATTTACAAATGAATTTCCATAACGACACTGGCCATTTAAAAAAATCTTTGTATGTTGGGGAAAAAAACTTTGATTCCAAACAAAAGTGGGGCAGGAATTAGCCTTCAGTTTCTTTGATCTCTTTTCTCTTCCTCACTTCTTCCACCTGCTTTTGCTCCTCGCCTCGGCGCTCCAGTTTGGCTGCCACTTGGGCTTCACTGTTCTCTTTGGTGGCTTCCATCTTGGTGGTCATGCATTCCTTCTCTCCAGAGACGCTGCCTGCCCGTGCTGAGTTACTCCAGCGTTTTGCGCCTTTCTCTGTTCTCGAGACTTCTCACAAACCTTTGATCGGCGCAGCTTGGGTCTCTCACCTCCCAAACCTCAAAGCTCAAAAATTCCTTCCCTAAACCTCCCCATCTCCCTTTCTGTTTTTAAGATAATCCTGTTAAATCAAGATATTGGCAATCTGCCCAAAAGACATTTTATTTGGCTAGGTTTCAATTTTTCTGTTTGAGAGGACTCGACGCGCACAGAGTCTTTCACTCAGTGGAGTAGGGGAATCAAGAACCAGAGGACATGGGTTTAAGGCAAGAGGGGAGAAAATTATTATTAGGAACATGAGGAGCAACTTCAGAAGGCTACGGAGGGCAAGTCAATGGTTATTTTTAAGGTGGAGATTGATAGATTCTGGATTAGTACGGGTGTCAAGGGTTACGGGGAGAAGGCAGGAGAATGGGGTTGAGAGGGAAAGATAGATCAGGCATGATTGAATGGTTTAAAGACTTGATGGGCCGAATGGCCTAATTCTGCGCCGACAACTGATGAACTTTAAAAAAAATATACGCAAAGGGTGGTATGGATATGGATATGGAACGAACTACCAGAGGAGGTAGTAGAGGTAGGTACCATCATAATGTGGCGGATCAGGCCACTCCTCGGGTCAGCCCCCTCGTTACGTGACGGACAGGTGAAAGGACGTGTGGCTGGAATGTCCCATGACGTGATGTGGGCACAGGTGCCAGCCTGCCCACCGTCTGCCGAAGAGGTTGCAGGGCGTCAGAAGGCTGCTCCACTCGACCGTGCGCTGGTGGGATGAACTCCCCGGGCACCGTCAAGGGGGCCCCGTACACCAACTCGGCGGAGGAGGAGGCCAAGTCCTCCATTCGGGCGACGGTGGCCCTTGTATCCTCCCGTTTCATGTGGCACGGGCTGCGTAAGCAGGTCGCACACTGGGCACGTACCTGCATCCCGTGCCAAACTTCAAAAATCCAGCGACACGTGCGTGCGCCTCTGCAAGAGTTTCGTGTCCCTCGGCAGCGTTTCGACCACATTCATGTAGACATCGTGGGGCCGCTGCCGCCGTCCCGGGGCATGACCCACCTCTTCACTGTGGTAGATCGCTTCACGCGGTGGCCGGAGGCCATTCCGCTGGCAGACACCTCGACGGCCACCTGCGCGCGGGCCTTGGCGGCGCACTGGATCGCCCGGTTCGGGGTACCACTGGACATTACATCCGACCGGGGGCCACAGTTCACTTCGGAACTGTGGTCGGCCATGGCAAGACTCTTGGGTGTCAGCCTACACCACACTACGGCGTACCATCCACAGTCGAACGGGTTGGTGGAACGCTTTCACCGCCAGCTGAAAGCTGCCTTGAAGGCTCGGCTCACGGGCCCAGACTGGGTGGACGCCCTGCCGTGGGTTTTGCTGGGGATCCGCACCGCACCCAAGGAGGACTTGGCCTCCTCCTCCGCCGAGTTGGTGTACGGGGCCCCCTTGACGGTGCCCGGGGAGTTCATCCCACCAGCGCACGGTCGAGTGGAGCAGCCTTCTGACGCCCTGCAACGTCTTCGGCAGACGGTGGGCAGGCTGGCACCTGTGCCCACATCACGTCATGGGACATTCCAGCCACACGTCCCTGCCGCTCTGGAGGACTGCCAGTTTGTGTTCCTGCGCAGGGACGCACACCGATCACTTCTCCAGCGGCCGTACGAGGGCCCCTTCCGGGTCCTACAACACGGCTCGGCCACATTCGTTCTGGACATGGGGGGTCGCAGAGAGACTGTTTCGATCGCACGGCTGAAGCCGGCACACGTGGACATTGATCGGCCGGTGCCGGTTGCACAGCCCCGCCCGCGCGGTCGCCCCCCGTCCAAGCTACCCCCTCCAGTGTCTGCTACGACCCCTCCACCTGTCGGTCAGTCGCCGGTCCCTGCGCCGGTCATGGTGCGCACCCGGGCTGGTCGCCTCGTGCGCCCTCCTGTCCGTTTTGTACCTCCGGTTCTTGGGGGGGGTCCTGTGGCGGATCAGGCCACTCCTCGGGTCAGCCCCCTCGTTACGTGACGGACAGGTGAAAGGAGTTAAAAGCCAGACCAAGGGAAGGCGTGAATCATCCCTTGGAGAACTACGCTGTGGGCACCAGCTCACAGCCTAATAAAGAATCTAACAAAACACTGCCTGGCGTCTTGCCTTTTCTCTGGCCTCCGCCAGGCCACTACAATAACATTAAAAAAACATTTTGACAGGCGCCGATAGGATAGTGTAATTACCGGCAGTAGACACAAAATGCTGGAGTAACTCAGCGGGTCAGGCAGCATCTCGGGAGAGAAGGAATGGGTGACGTTTCGGGTCGAGACCCTTCTTCAGACTGAAGGGGGAAAAGGGGGCAAAAGCAGGCAGGGCTAGTGTCGATGGGGCATGTTGATCGGCGTTAGCAAGTCAGGACGGCATTAGCAAGTTGGGCCTCTTTCCACACTGTATGACTCTCGCACTAAATTCTGCTGTTGATTGTCGACCTTTAGCTGCTGCCACTGTTAAGAGACCTACCCAAATTCTGTCAGTGAACACACCCTACTGAGAAATGGGGAGCAGTCCCGGCTACCAGGAATCAGAGTTTACTGGACTTCATCTTGTACTGAACATTACCCACTTTATCATGTATCTGTACACTGTGGACGGCTCGATTGTAATCATGTATTGTCTTTCCACTGACTGGATAGCACGCAACAAAAGCTTTTCACTGTACCTCGGAACACGTGACAATAAACTAAACTGGGACTGATCAGACGGTCACATATTCGGGGAAATAACACTCGGCTTGCAAAGCCAGACAGATATTTAATCTGCAGCAGCATGGCGGGGATTTGTCAGCTTTTCAGAGGCGTTGACACCGCCGACTAATCAGATAATGTAAGAGGTTAGATTACATTCAGAGCTGGTAGGTGAGCAAGGCAGTAGAAGCAAAATAATCTTTAATCCACTTGTTATTAATGCAACTGAGGTACGTATATTGGAATCAGCTTCAGATACTGCATGACAAGTGGCCTTGCCTCAAGACGCACATTAATTTACTATCAAAGAGCATCGTCAAAAGAAGGTAGACACAAAATGCTGGCGTAACTCAGAGGGACGGGCAGCATCTCGGGAGAGAAGGAATGGGCGACGCTTCGGCTCGAGAGCCTTCCTCAGGCTCCTGACCATGGTTGAGCCACCTTCCCAGTTTCATTTTTTCACCAGACAGGGATGAACAATTTCTGGAGTTCAAATCCTCGCCACTGCATCTCCACTGTCAACCCTTTAAGTATAATTTGCCCGTCTATCCTAGCCAATTCATAGGAGACCAAAATGAGCACAAAATACTCCGATGGGGTCTCAACCTGGCCCTGTACAAATGCAGTAGGGCCTCCTTGCTCCTAAACTCAAATCCTCTCACAATATCCACTTGGAGGCAATAACAGGAAGGCAGATTATTATCTGAATGGTAGACACAAAATGCTGGAGTAACTCAGCAGGACAGGCAGCATCTCTGGAGAGCAGGAACGAGTGACGTTTCGGGTCGAGACCTTTCCTCAGACTGCAGCAGTCTGGGATCTTTAGGCTTGTATTCACTGGAGTTTTGAAGGATGAGAGGGGATCTTATAGAAACATATAAAATTATAGTAGGACTGGACAAGCTAGATGCAGGAAAAATGTTCCCAATGTTGGGGGAGTCCAGAACCAGGGGCCACAGTCTTAGAATAAAGGGGAGGCCATTTAAAACTGAGGTGAGAAAAAACTTTTTCACCCAGAGAGTTGTGAATTTGTGGAATTCTCTGCCACGGAGGGCAGTGGAAGCCAAATCACTGGATGGATTTAAGAGAGCGTTAGATAGAGCTCTAGGGGCTAGTGGAATCAAGGAATATGGGGAGAAGGCAGGCATGGGTTATTGATTGGGGACGATCAGCCATGATCACAATGCATGGCGGTGCTGGCTCGAAGGGCCGAATGGCCTCCTCCTGCACCTATTTTCTATGTTTCTATGTTTCTATGACTTCATCAGTCTGAAGAAGGGTCTTGACCCGAAACCTCACCCATTCCTGCTCTCCAGAGATAGTCTGAAGGGTCTCAACGCGAAACCTCACCCATTCCTGCTCTTCAGAGATAGTCTGAACCCGAAACCTCACCCATTCCTTGTCTCCAGCGATGCAGCCTGTCCTGCTGAGTTACTCCAGCATTTTGTATCTATATTTTAAAAAGGGAAGGTCGACACAAAATGCTGGAGTAGCTCCGGAGAGAAGGAATAGGTGACTAGTTCAAGGGAACTAGTTTAGTTTAGAGAGACAGCGTAGATACAGACCCTTCGGCCCACCGCGCCGACCAGCGACCATCCCGCTTACTAACATTATCCTACACACACTGGGGGCAATTTACCATTTTTAATTAAGTCAATTAACCTACAAACCCGCACGTCTTTGGAGTGCGGGAGGAACCCGGAGAATACCCACGCAGGTCACAGGGAGAGCGTACAAACTCCGTACAGACCAGCAACTCTACCGCTGGCTGTGGCAGGGATAATGCACCCATTTTGTCCAGGTTTGGATGCACATCTGAAACAAAGTGCGGCATGGTGGCGCAGCGGTAGAACTACCGCCTCACAGCGCCAGAGACCTGGGATCCTTCCCGATTACTTTGGCATGCTTTCACGTTATCTTGGAAACAGCTCCCTGCCTCCCACCCCCCCCACTCAAATCTAGTCCGCAAATGCTCTTTAAATATCGGGTAGGTGTGTCCCCACGCCAAATGCAATAATGCATTTAATTTGACAGTTCCTGCCATGGTACTTATGGGATTGGAATAGATTAGAAATGCAGCAGGGAGTATGGAGCTACATGCCTTTAACATAATTAAAGGAATTATGCTCAGGATCAAACAAAATTCCTGTTGGATTTCAAATGCCAGCCAACAGCAGGATGATTTTCTTTTTAAACACAGACCAGGTACAAGCGTAACTCTGAAGAGGAAATGCAGCCCATTTCTCTGTTGGGCTACAAACCTGAAACAAAGGTCGGCATGGAGCCGCAGCAGTAGAGCAAAGGCCTCACGCCAACAACAAACCAACATCCAGTCATCAGGGAGGCAAAGAGGTAGAGCTGACACAAAAAGCTGGAGTAACTCAGCGGGTCAGGCGGCATCCCAGGAGAGAAGGAATGGGTGACGTTTCGGGTCGAGACCCTTCTTCAGACTGATCGGTAGAGCTGCTGCCTCACAGCGCCAGAGAACCCAGCCCGATCCCGACTACGGGTGCTGTCTGTACGGAGTTTGTACGTTCTCCCAGTGACCTGCGTGGGTGTTCTCCTGGTGCTCCGGCTTCCTCCCGCACTCCAAAGGCGTGCACGTTCGTAGGCTAATTGTCCCTAATGTGTATGATAGTGCTAGCACAGAGTCTCTTGCCCAGAGTAGGTGAATCAAGGGACCAGAAGACACAGGTTTAAGATGAAGGGGAAAATATTTAACAGGAATCACTTTTTCACACAAAGGGTGGCGGGTGTATGGAACAAGCTGCCAGAGGAGGTAGTCGAGGCTGGGACTATCCCAACATTTAAGAAACAGTTGGACAGGTACATGGATAGGACAGGTTTGGAGGAATGTGGACCAAATGCTGGCAGGTGGGACTAGTGTAGCTGGGACATTGTTGGCACGTTGGGCCACACGGTTTCACTCTCTCACCATCCACAGTGTGATCGCAGGTCCGCGCGGACTTGGTGGGCCAAAGGGGCCCGTTTCCGCGTTGTATATCTGAACTGGACGGAACAAGAACAGTGCAAAACTCTTCCGAATTCTCAGCTGCTACACATACATTCATCAGCGCTGCATTTGGTAGCGTTCACAAAACTATCATTACACCAGGCACCCTTGCCTTTCATGTGGACCCTGGAGTGATATCCCTTCCCTTGTTTGAGAGACGTTTCCACCCCCCTTCCTCCCCCCCCCCAATGTGCATCAGCGAATATGTGACGTTTCGGGTTCGGACCCTTCTTCTGACATGGGGAGGGGCGAGAGGGTGGGGGTGGGGCGAGAGGGGAAGGGAGAAAGCTGGAAGAGGGGAGTGGGAGAACAAAGTGCGCCAGTTCATGGCAGAGCTAGTGTACGGGGTGATCACTAGTCCGTGTGGTATAAAATTTACAAAAGGACAAGACAAGCTAGATGCAGGAAAAATGTTCCCAATGTTGGGGGGAGTCTAGAACCAGGGGCCACACGGTTTTAAACAGCCTCCCCTTTATTCTTAGACTGAGGCGAGAGAAAAAAAACTTTTTCACCCAGAGAGTTGTGAATTTGTGGAATTCTCTGCCAAAGAGGGCAGTGGAGGCCAAATCACTGGATGGATTTAAAAGAGAGTTAGATAGAGCTCTAGGGGCTAGTGGAATCAAGGGATATGGGGAGAAGGCAGGCACAGGCTACTGATTGTGGGTGATCGGCCATAATCACAATGAATGGCGGTGCTGGCTCGAAGGGCCAAATGGCCTCCTCCTGCACCTATCTTCTATGTTTCTATGTGATTCGGTGGGCCGAAGGGCCTGTTTCCGCACTCTGAAGTCTAATTGCCACTTTAGTGTCTAAATATGATATCAGAACTAATCTTACGCAAACCCTGGTTTACATTTGACGGTGCAAAGGTAGAGATGGTTGAAAATCCCTGGGTCAATATCACCAACTTCTGGTAGACCACCCATAACGAAGCGACGACCAAGAAAGCACACCTTTTACTTCCCTAAAAGGCTTAGGAGGTTAGGCACGTCCCCAACAACATCTACAGATGCACACAGCCCAGACCATCAATAGACAATAGGTGCAGGAGGAGGCCATTCGGCCCTTCGAGCCAGCACCACCATTCAATGTGATCATGGCTGATCATTCTCAATCAGTACCCCGTTCCTGCCTTCTCCCCACACCCACTGACTCCGCTATCCTTAAGAGCTCTATCTAGCTCTCTCTTGAATGCATTCAGAGAATTGGCCTCCACTGCCTTCTGAGGCAGAGAATTCCAGATTCACAACTCTCTGACTGAAAAGGCTTTTCCTCATCTCAGTTCTAAATGGCCTACCCCTTATTCTTAAACTGTGGCCCCTGGTTCTGGACTCCCCCAACATTGGGAACATGTTTCCTGCCTCTAACGTGTCCAACCCCTTAATAATCTTATACGTTTCGATAAGATCTCCTCTCATCCTTCTAAATTCCAGTGTATACAAGCCTAGTCGCTCCAGTCTTTCAACATATGATAGTCCCGCCATTCCGGGAATTAACCTAGTAAACCTACGCTGCACGCCCTCAATAGCAAGAATATCCTTCCTCAAATTTGGAGACACAAACCAACCTCCCTTCCATTGACTCCATCTGCACCTCACGCTGCCTCGGCAAGGCCAGCAGCATAATCAAGGACCAGTCTCACCCCGGCCACTCCCTCTCCCATCAGGCAAGGGGTGCAGAAGTGTGGAAACGCACACCTCCAGATTCAGGGACAGTTTCTTCCCAGCTGTTATCAGGCATCGTACCACAACCAGAGAGCGGTCCTGAGCTACCATCTACCTCATTGGTGACCCTCGGACTATCCTTAATTGGACTTTACCTTGCACTAAACGTTATACCCTTATCATGTATCTGCGCACTGCAAATGGCTCGATTGCAATCATGTATTGTCTTTCCGCTGGCTGGTTAGCACGCAACAAAAGCTTTTCACTGTACCTCGGTACACGTGACAGTAAGCTAAACTGAAATGAATAGAACTGGAATAGAAAGCACAGCAGTTAGTTGGGTTTCAGCCAACTGCTAAACAACGGCTGCACAAATATTGTAGGCGGATATTCTCTCATGCCTCATTCTTCACCGGCAAAATTGCTGCTTTGTTCGAGGACAAGGAAAGTCATTCAAAATCACTCTTGAGACAGGAAACACTCAAACAGAAACAAAGCCGCAAAATTAGGACTTTCAAACAAAACTAGACTCGAGGGATGAGCAAAGCTCGGCACTACTGGCTGCGTGGGAGCTGGGGAAGGTGGGATCTAAAGTGTCGGGGAAACTGCAGATGCTGGTTTCATTCGAAGGTAGACACAAAATGCTGGAGTAACTCAGCGGGTCAGGCAGCGTCTCAGGAGAGAAGGAATGGGTGACGTTTCGGGTCGAGACCCTTCTTCAGACTGATGTCAGGGGAGGGCCGGGACAAAGATAGGATGTAGACTAAGATAGGATCCCGTCTCCGACTACATCCTCCTATCTCTGTCCCGCCCCCTCCCCTGAAATCAGTCTGAAGAAGGGTCTCGACCCGAAACGTCACCCATTCATTCCTTCTCTCCCGAGATGCTGCCTGACCCGCTGAGTTACTCCAGCATTTTGTGTCTACCGTGGAATCTAAAGTTCCTTTGGCGTAGATCACCAGAGACACAATGCTCGGTGAAAGCATTTTATCGGGATGCATCACAGCATCGTTTGGGAACAGCCCCATCCAAGGCCGCAAGAAATTGTGGACGCAGCCCAGACCATCGCACAAACCAACTTCCCTTCCATTGACTCCATCTATATCTCACGCTGCCTCGGCAAGGCCAGCAGCACAATCAAGGACCAGTCGCACCCCGGCCACTCCCTCTTCTCCCCTCTCCCATCGAGCAAAAAGTACTGAAGTGTGAAAACGCACCCCTCCAGATTCAGGGACAGTTTCTTCCCAGCTGTTATCAGGCAACTGGACCATCCTACCACAACCAGAGAGCAGTGCTGAACTACTATCCACCTCATCGGAGCCCCTCGGGCTATCTTTGATCGGACTTTACTGGCGGTATCTTGCACCAAACGTTATTCACTTTATCGTGCATCTGTACACTGTGGATTGTAATCATGTATTGTCTTTCTGCTGACTGGCCAGCATGCAACAAAAGCTGCTCGCTGTACCTCGGTACACGTGACAATCTAAACTAAACTGAATTGACAGTCACTGGGTGCTCAAAGTAGTTTCGTTTAGAGAGAAAGCGTGGAAACAGGCCCTTCGGCCCACATCGACCACTGCTCACCCCGTACACCAGTGATATTCTACACACCAGGGACAATTTACAATTGGCAGAAGCCAATTAACCTACGAGTCAGCCCGAGGCAATTACCTTGGTCGCAGAGGAGCAAGGCTTGGATTTGCTGGAATTTAGAAGGATCAGCCATGATCGTATTGAATGGCAGTGCTGGCTCGAAGGGCTGGATGGCCTACTCCTGCACCTATTTTCTATGTTTTTATGTACAAACATGCATGTCTTTGGAGGGTGGGAGGAAACAGGAGTACCCGGAGAAAACCCACGCAGGTCAAGGGAAGTACTGACTCTGTAAGGACAACAGCCGTGGACAGGATTGAACCAGGTGTCGTTGGAAAGGCCTGCATTAATGACTCTTGTGCAATTGCCTGTCAGTGAGGGACATGTAGGAAGGGACTGCAGTATTAGTTAGTCAAAGGCAGACACAAAATGCTGGAGTAACTCAGCGGGACAGGCAGCGTCTCTGGAGAAAACCTACGGGGAGAACATACAAAGGCCATACAGACAGCAACCTTAGTCAGGATCGAACCCGTGTCTCTGGCGCTGTGAGGCAGCAACTCCACCGCTGCACCGCCATTTTCTTCTCTCCAGAGATGCTGCCTGTCCCGTTGAGTTACTCCAGTAATTTGTGTCTACCTTTGACTAACTAATACTGCAGTCCCTTCCAACACGTTACACAGGGCCTCTGTTTAATCTCGGGGGGGGGGGGGGGGGGGGGGGGAAAGGAGTAGGTGACGTTTCGGATCTGAAGAAGGGTCTCAACCCAAAACAACATCACCCATTCCTTCTCTCCAGAGATGCATGCCTCCTGTCCCGCTGAGTTACTCCAGCATTTTGTGTCCATCTTCGGTGTAAATCAGGCATCTGCAGTTTCTTCCTACACATCAGTGAGGGTAGTTGAGAGTTGTGGAATTCTCTGCCGCAGAAGGTAGTTGAGGCCAGTTCATTGGTTATATTTAAGAGGGAGTTAGATGTGGCCCTTGTGGCTAAAGGGATCAGGGGGTATGGAGAGAAGGCAGGTACTGAGCTGGATGATCAGCCATGATCATATTGAATGGCGGTGCAGGCTCGAAGGGCCGAATGGCCTACTCCTGCACCTGTTTTCTATGTTTCTATGTTAACGACAGCACAGGGCAGAATCAGAGGCAGAGCAGAGATACGCTTTGCACCTTCTGAAAAAGAACATTAGTGAACCCATTGTGTCTTTACAACAACCCGACAGTTCACGGCTACTTCTTACCGACAATTCCAGTTCATCCCCAGGTTTAGATTCTCCCCAATAAATGGAATTCAAATTCTCAAGTTGGCCCCGACAGATTTTCAGCTCATATTTTCTGGATTATGAGCTTTATTGCAAAACCACAAAGCTGCCTGTTTCAGTCATTGACACGAGGCATTGGGGACATTGAGGTAAGGGGGGGGGGGGGGGGGGAAGAGGAAGAAACAGCAGGAAAAGCCATTAGTTTAGTTTAATTTAGAGATACAACGCAGAAACAGGCCCTTTGGCCCACTGATTCTGTGCCGACCAGCGATCCCTGTACACCAACACTATCCTACACACACTAGGGATTATTTATAACTTTACCAAAGCCAATTAACGGACAAACCTGTACGTCTTTGGAGTGCGGGAGAAAAATGCAGGCAGGCACAGGGAGAACGTACAAACTCCGTACAGACAGCGCCCGTGGTCAGGATCAAATACGGGTCTCTGGCGCTGTGAGGCAGCAACTCTACCGCTGCGCCACCGTCTTTGAAATAAAAGTGATCAATGGCTCTACAAATCAGTATGCGTCCCCACCCCGGTCATTCCCTGCTCCTGTCCGGCAGAAGGTACAGAGGCTTGATAGCGCACACCACCAGACTCAAGAACAGCTTCTTCCCCTCTGTTATCAGGCTTTTGAACGGCCCTTCCATAAGCCGGGGTACTGTCCGATTCACCTCAACCCCATTGCGGACATTGGACTTTGCCTATGGAGCAGATGCGCTACAATGCTGAGAACTATATTCTGCACTCTGTATCTTCCCCTTTGCTCCTATCTATTGTATTTATGTTTACCATTACCCGATCTGTTTAGATAAAACCTTTCCATTGTACCTCTGTACGTGTGAATATAATAACCTAAACCAGGTACCAGTATAATCTCAGCCGGCGATGCAGGGAGCAAGTGGTCGATATGGATAGCCATCTAATCCAAATGCACTCAAGGTACAAGGGCAGCGCAGAAGTAGAGTTGCTGCCTCTTAGCGCCAGAGATCCTGGTTCGATAATGACCTCTGGTGCTGTCCATGAGGTGTTTGCATGTTTGATTTTAGTTTCCTTTAGAGATACAACGCGGGAACAGGCCCTTCGGCCCACCGAGTCCACACCGACCGGCGATCCCCGCACACTAACACTATCCTGCACGCACCAAGGACAATTTACACTTACACCAAGCCAATTAGCCTAGAAAATTGTACGTCTTCGGAGTGTGTGAGGAAACCGGAGCACCCGGAAAAGACCCACGGGGTCACGGGTAGAACAGACAAACTCCGAGCAGACGAGAACCCGCAGTCAGAATCGAACCCGGGTCTCTGACGCTGTAAGGCAGCATCTCTACCCATGTTCTACCTGTGGCCGCGTGGGTTTTCTCCGGGTGTTCTGGTTGCCTCCCACATTCCAAAGATGTGCGGGGTTGGTGAGTTAATTGGACCTTTGTAAATTGTCCCCTGATGTGCAGGGAGCGGATGTGAAAGTGAGTTAGCAGAGGACCAATGTTAACCGTCGATTAACGATCAACGTAGACTCTGTGGGCTGACAGGCCAGATTCCATGGGGGACAAAATGGTGGAGTAACTCATCGGGTCAGACAGCATCTCGGTAGAGAAGGAATGGGAGAGATGCTGCTTATTAACCCACTAAGTTACTCCAGCATTTAGTGTCTACCTTCGATTTTAACCAGCATCTGCAGTTTTTTTTCCCTACACCGTTTCCATGGTGCATCTCTAAACCAAAACTACACCAGTTAGACATCTCGATGGGGCGGCACGGTGGCGCAGTGGTAGAGTTGCCGCCTTACAGCGCCAGAGACCCGGGTTCGATCTCGACTACGGGTGCTGTCTGTACGGAGTTTGTACGTTCTCCCCGTGACCTGCGTGAGTTTTCTCCGGGTGCTCCAGTTTCCACACACATTCCAAAGACGTACAGGTTTGTAGGTTAATACAAATGGTGAAATTATAAATGATCCCTGGTGTGTAGAATAGTGCAAGTGTACGGGGTGATCACTGGTCGAAACTGAGTCAGTGGGCCGAAGGGCCTGTATCTCACTGTATGCTCTGTATCTCGAAACTAAACTACTCCGAGCACAGAGAGACTGCCAATTTAACAAGCAATTGGCATTGGTCGAGATGGTGCGGACAGGGCATCTTGGTCAGCATGGGCAAGTTGGGCCGAAGGGCCTGTTTCTGTGCTGTACCTCTAAAGTCTAATGTACGCAGCCAAATGCCGTGGTTGCAAACTTCCCCAGAGTCTGAGATCTTGAAACTTGTTTTAGGAAACAGCCTGGGAACGCGAGACATTACCCAGAAAGTTCATCGCTCTATCAGGAAGTCCTAGTTTAGTCACAAGTTGAAAGGGAAAGGGTGCCAAAAGTTCTGCAATTGAGATAAAATGAGCTGTGGAGAGAGAGGAAAAAAAAAGCTTCACACGAGAGAAGATGCGGTTCCCAGGCTACCTCTGGCCAGCGGAGCATGGGAACAAGGAGAGACGTACGGGAACACATACCTCTCTCCAGAACAGCACGGTAGCATCCCACAGCAAAGCCCCCAGCACTCCTTTAGTCTTGGAAATACAGCGCTGACGGTCACCAGGCCCTTCTGCCCACCGAGACCACGACGACCAACCATCCCAACACATTAGTCACTGCCTTACTGCACCAAAGACACGGGTTCCATCCCGACTACGGGCGCTGTCTGTACAGAGTTTGTACGTTCTCCCCGTGACACGTGTGGGTTTTCAAGATATTCGGTTTCCTCCCACACTCCAAAGATGTACACGTATGGAGGCTAATTGGCTTGGTACAGATGTAAATTGTCCACAATGTGTGTAGGTTAGTGCTAATGTGCGGGGATCGCTGTTCGGCGCGGACCCGGGTGGGCCGAAAGGCCCATTTCCACACTGTATCTCTAAAACTAAACTAAAGATAGCAATGGGGAGGGGAAAAAAATTAGTTTCGCTTACAGAAACACTTCAGAAACAGGCCCTTCGGCCCACCGAGTCCGTGCTGACCAGCGATCACTGTACGTTAACACATTAATCCTACTAGGGACAATTTACAATTTTGCCAAAGCCAATGAACCTACAAACCTGTAGGTGCGGGCGGAATCTGGAGAAAACCCACGGAGGTCACGGGGAGAACGTACAAACTCCGTACAGACAGCGACCGTAGTGAGGATGGAACCCGGGTCCCTGGCTCTGTGAGGCAGCAGCTCTACCGCTGTGCCACCGTGCCGCACTGACAGTCCTCGAAGCCCATAAAACCTCGGCGATGTCAAGCAATTGCTAAGGAAGGAACTGCAGATGCTGGTTTACTCAGAAGACAATCACAAAATGCTGGAGTAACTCAGAGGGACAGGCAGCATCGCTGAAGAGAAGGAATGGGTGACGTTTCGGGTCCTTCTTCAGACCAACAGTCAGGGGAGAGGGAGACATAAAGATGAGGAAGGGCGAGGTGTGAAAATGAGAGATCAAAGGGGACGATGGTCAAGGAAGATGTTCAATGGTTCATTGGTGGCTGAGGGGCAGGTGACAACGAAGCAAACAATTCAGTAACATTTAATCGGGTGGACAGTGAAACTAGTCAGGAGAACTAGGATGGGGGAGGGACTTAGAGAGAGGGAAAGCAATGGTTACTTGAAGTTAGAGAAGTCAATATTCTGTGTGGGAGGAAACCGGAGCACCCGGAGAAAACCCACGCAGGTCACGGGGAGGGAGGACATACAAACTCTGTACAGACAGCACCCGTGGTCAGGATGGAACCCGGGTCTCTGGCGCTGTGATGCAGCAACTCTACCGCTGTGCCATCGACCTCCATCGAGAGCAATGGAAAAAAATAGATCAATTTAATGAAGTTGTTTCAAAAACACTGAAATGAACCAAGTCTCAACTGTACTTAGTCACTTTACATCATATGCACAATTAGGCACCAGGATATTGCAGTGACAGAATGTGCTTGCAGCATGTTTCATGAGTTAGGATAAGGGAGATTTGAAAATAATTGCATCACGAGCAGTGAAACAGCACATTTATCACAGTAACGGCCCACATTTTCACACTTTCCCCACAGTCTTATGACAGTGGCTTTTTTAACTAAGGCAGCAGCGTTTTGGCACAGAGAAATTATTTTTACACTTTATCTAGTCGAAGACTGTCAGTATGTCAAGATTCCAGCAAACCTAAGAGAATCCACAAGTTCATGTTCATAAGTGATAGGAGCAGAATTAGGCCATTCGGCCCATCAAGTCTACTCCGCCATTCAGTCGTGGCTGATCTATCTCCCCTTCCTCACCTCATCCTGCTGCCTTCGCCCCATATACAATGACACCCGTACTGATCAAGAATCTGTCCGTCCCTGCCTTAAAAATACGCATTGAATTGGCCTCCACAGCCTTCTGCGGCAATGAATTCCGCAGATTTGCCATCCTGTAGACCAAAGAAACGAGACACAAAATGCCGGAGTAACTCAGCAGGTCAGGCAGCATCTCTGGAGGAAAGGAATGGTGTGGCCTGGGTGACTGTCTGGGTTTTCCCCGGGTGCTCCGGTTTCCTCCCACACTCCAAAGACGTGCAGGTTTGTTGGTTAATTGGCTTTGTCCCTAATGTGTATTGCGTGACAGTGTAAGTCTGGAAGATCGCTGTTTGGCACGGACTCGGTGGGCCGAAGGGCCTCTTTCCGTGTATCTGTACACTGTGGACGGCTCGATTGTAATCATGCATTGTCTTTCCGCTGATTGGTTAGCACGTAAAAGCCTTTTCATTGTACCTCGGTGCACGTGACGAAAAATTAAACTCATCGAACTAACACCAGAAATACAAGCCTTCATACAGACAACTCCACAACTTTCACAATAGGCAACTATGTAAAAATCACAATTTCACGTAAAACAATTCTGTACTTTACCCCGAGTGCATTCATGGCAGTCTGTAATTTCTACAATACTGAACGATCACTCAAGTCATTTAGTCAGAGGGTGGTGAATCTGTGGAATTCATTGCCACAGATGGCTGTGGAGGCCAAGTCAATGGATATTTTTAAGGCAGAGATAGATAGATTCTAATTAGTACGGGTGTCAGGGGTTATGGGGAGAAGGCAGGAGAATGGGGTTGAGAGGGAATGATAGATCAGCCATGATTGAATGGCGGAGTAGACTTGATGGGCCGAATGGCATAATTCTGCTCCTTGATTTATGAACATGAATTAAAGGGCGCTCTTTTAGAAAGGAGGTGAGGAGGAACTTCTTTAGTCAGAGGGTAATTGATCTGTGGAACCCATTGCCACAGAGGACTGTGGATGTGGAGGCCAAGTCAGTGGATATTTTTGAGGCAGAGATAGACAAATTCTTGATTAGAACGGGTGTCAAGGGTTACGGGGGTGAAGGCAGGAAAATGGGATTAGGGGGCAGAGATCGATCAGCCGTGATTGAATGGCGGAGTGGACCCGATGGGCCGAATGGCCTAATTCTACTCCTATAACTTGAGAACGTGAATTTATGATTGAGAACACACGCACCACTCACAAAACCATGTGCTTATTTATGTACGGGGATGGTCTTGCTGAGCTGTCTGCAAAACATATATTTCACTATACCGGGTACACGTGACAATACGGAAACCACCATGTGAACCGAATAAATAGTCAGATTGCAAAATATGTGGTTCGACACATCTGTCCAATAAAGCAGAAATAGCCAGTTAAAGAGGAGGAACTATTAATTTCACTGGTAATACTGGAGGTATCCACAAATCCCAATCTAGAGATTTGCACGTTCACATATTTACCGAGGTACAGTGAAAAGCTCGTGCGCGCTATCCAGTCAGCGGAAAAACAATTGGATGATAACAATTGAACCATTCACAGTGCAGATACAGGATAAAGGGAATATTTAGTGCAAGATAGAGTCCGCCGATTAAAGGTAGCCCGAGGGTCTCCCAACCCCCCCACCTTAAACCGATGGTTCTTGAATCTCTTGCACTGGGCATCCACCCAATCTATTTATGATTTTACACTATATATTAGTTTATCAGGGAACCTGTGATCCTGCGGTGCAGTGTTGCTGCCTTACTAGAGATTCGGGTTCCATCCCGACTACGGGTGCTGTCTGTGCGGAGTTTGCACGCTCTCCCCGTGGGCTTTCTCCGGGTGCTCCGGTTTCCTCACACACTCCAAAGACGCACGGGGTAGTAGGTTAATTTGCTTCTGTAAATTGTCACCAGTGTGTAGGATAGAACTAGTGTATAGGATGATTGCTGGTCAGCACGGATTCGGTGGGCCGAAGGGCCTGTTTCCACGCTGTATCTCTAAGAGAATACATTCCACAATGCCTAACATTTGAACGTTTGTTTTGAATGTAAAAATCTGCCTCCAGATATTACTGAGGATAGACACAAAATGCTGGAGTAACTCAGCAGGTCAGGCAGCATCTACGGAGAAAAGGAATAGGTGACGTTTTAGGTAACAATTCCAAAAGTCTGAAGAAGGGTCTCGACCGAAACCGTCACCCATTCCTTCTCTCCAGAGATGCTGCCTGACCCGCTGAGTTACTCCAGCATGCTGTGTCTATCTTTGGTTTAAACCAGCATCTGCAGCTCCTTGTGCAAGAAGGAAATGCAGATGCTGGTTTAAACCCAAGTCAGAAGATCAGGCAGTATCGCTGGAGAAAAAGGATTAGGTAACATATTTCTTAAAGTCTGAAGAAGGGTCTTGACCCGAATCATCATCCATTCCTCCTCTCCAGAGATGTCGCCTGTCCCCGCTGAGTAACTCCAGCATTTTGTGTCTATGTTTGGCTTAAACCAGCATCAGCAGTTCCTTCACGCACGTGTTTTTGAGGATTCTGCCCAAAGATAAAGAGCAGAGCAAGATAGACCACTCCACCCTAAAAACCATAGTATGGCATGGTGCCATTTTAGTAGACAGAAACTTGCAGAAACATTTAAAAAGAAAAATAACAAAAATCTGAATTAATAGGCGAGATATATTCTGCATTTTTATGGTATCATCACACATACTGTTCCCCCAAAACACTGATTACACTGCGAGAGGCATAAAGGACAGCGGGGTTTGCCTACTAAAATGGCAGACTTTACGCTCCGTTTAGATTTAGATATACAGCGCGGAAACAGGCCCTTCGGCCGAGTCCGCGCCGCCCAGCGATCCCCGCATATTAACACTATCCTACACACACTAGGGACAATTTTTACATTTACCCAGTCAATTAACCTACAAACCTGTACGTCTTTGGAGTGTGGGAGGAAACCAAAGATCTCGGAGAAAACCCACGCAGGTCACGGGGAGAACGTACAAACTCCGTATAGACGGACGCCCGTAGTCAGGATCGAACCCGAGTCTCCGGCGCTGCACTCGCTGTAAGGCAGCAACTCTACCGCTGCGCCACCGTGACGCACAGCACTTCAGTATAGGCGATTTCAAAACAGAGTGGTTCATCTTGCTCCTCTAGTATCTTTGATTCTGCCTCAAAGCTCGGGCAGCGCAAGGACAAACGACACACGGTTATAGCGAGGCAGAGGAGCAAAGGAAAGGGTTTAGCACACAGGCGGTTAAATCTTTGACGGGATGCTTGCTGGTCTGTGTAATGTTAGCCTTCCCACTTACAGAACCCAGCATAAAAAAAACAGGCCGGTGTTGTTAATTATACAGGGCAGCGCCAGACTCCCATGTGGTTACACGAGCTCACATTACCTCTGAGAGCAACAGCAGCAACGGCCCGCACACTCTCCAGACCGGCACCATAGCATCGACTGTCGTGCCCTCTCCCTCCCTCCCTCCATCATCATCACTCCAGCAAACTCCCCTCAAAAGGCAAACCTTGTAGGAAGGACTAAAAGGGCGGCATGGTGGCGCAGCGGTAGAGTAGCTGCCTTGCAGCGTCGGAGACCCGGGTTCGATCCCGACTACGGGTGCTGTCTGTAAGGAGTTTGTACGTTCTCCCCGTGACCTGCGTGGGTTTTCTCCGAGATCTTCGGTTTCCTCCCACACTCAAGACATACAGGTATGTAGGCTAATTGGATTGGTAAATGTAAAAAATTGTCCCGGGACAGTGTTAGTGCGCGGGGATCGTTGGTCGGCGCAGACCCGGTGGGCCGAAGGGCCTGTTTCCGCGCTGTATCTCTAAACTAAACTGAGATGCGCAATGTTTTGATTTACAGCATTAAACCGAGGTGTGGGGGAAGGAACTGCAGATGCTGGTTTAAACCAAAGATGGACACAAAAAGTTGGAGTAACTCAGCGGGTGAGGCAGTTTTTCTGGAGAAAAGGAATAGGTGACGTTTTTGGTCGAGACCCTTCTTCAGACATGAAACGTCGCCTACTCCTTTTCTTCAGAGATTAAACAGAGGTCCTATGTAACATGTATGTAGGAACTGCAGATGCTGGTTTACGCCAGAGATAGACACAGAGTATTAGTTAGTTTAGCTTATTGTCATGTGTAAAGTGAAAAGCTTTTGTTGCATGCGAACCAACCAACAGAAAGACAATATATGATTAGGTGCTGGAGTAACTCAGTGGGTCAGGCAGCATCTCTGGAGAAAAAGAAGTGGTGGCACAGCGGTAGAGTTGCTGCCTTACAACGCCAGAGATCCAGGTTCGATCCTGACTACGGGTGCCGTCTGTGCAGAGTTTGTACGTTCTCCCCGTGGGTATTCTCCGGGTGCTCCGGTTTCCTCCCACACTCCAAAGACAGACAGGGTTGTATGTTAATTGGCTTTGGTAAAAATTGTAAATGGTCCCTAGGGTGTGTAGGATAGTGTTAGTGCGCGGGGGTGAATGCTGGTCGGCAGGAACCGGTGGGCCGAAGGGCCCGCTTCCGCGCTGTATCTCTAAGCTAAACTAGCAAGGACGGATAATGATGTGCAGGAAGGAACTGTAGACACTGGTTTATAACAATAGGCAATAGGTGCAGGAGGCCATTCGGCCCTTCGAGCCAGCACCGCCATTCAATGTGACCATGGCTGATCATTCTCAATCAGTAACCCGTTCCTGCCTTCTCCCCATACCCCCTGACTCCGCTATCCTTAAGAGCTCTATCTAGCTCTCTCTTGAATGCATTCAGAGAATTGGCCTCCACTGCCTTCTGAGGCAGAGAATTCCAGATTCACAACACTGACTGAAAAAGTTTTTCCTCATCTCAGTTCTAAATGGCCTACCCCTTACTCTTAAACTGTGGCCCCTTGTTCTGGACTCCCCCAACATTGGGAACATGTTTCCTGCCTCCAACATGTCCAACGAAGGTAGAGTCTAGCCTGAAGGAAGGCTCCGACCCAAAATGTCACCCGTCAATGTTCTCCAGAGATGCCTCCCGTCCCGCTGAGTTACTCCGGCACTTTGTCTCTATCCCGGATGAAAAGGTTGCAACTCTCGACATGCAAATGGCGCAGCAGTAGAGTTGCTGCCTTACAGCGAATGCAGCGCCGGAGACTCAGGTTCGATCCTGACTACGGGCGCCGTCTGTACGGAGTTTGTACGTTCTCCCCGTGACCTGCGTGGGTTTTCTCCGAGATCTTCGGTTTCCTCCCACACTCCAAAGACGTAGAGGTATGTAGGTTAATTGACTGGGTAAATGTTTAAAAAAATTGTCCCTAGTGTGTGTAGGATAGTGTTAATGTGCGGGGATCGCTGGGCGGCGCGGACTCGGTGGGCCGAAGGGCCTGTTTCCGCGCTGCATCTCTAAATCTAAAAAATCAAAAAAAAACATCACAAAGAGGAACTAACAAAAGATGCTGAAGAAATGCTACAGCTCACAGAACTGCAGCCACAAACAATGTTATCTCACAGCCATCTTGTCTTCAGAGGCAGACTGCCTATGGAATATCAAGAGTCATTTTGGAATGCAGAGTCAGGTAGGGTTGCCAACTGTCCCGTATTAGCCAGGACATCCCGTATTTTGGGCTAAATTAGTTTGTCCCGTACGGGACTGCCCTTGTCTCGTATTAGGCCCGGGAGGGGGGCGCTGTAGGCCCGGACACTGTAAGCCCGAGGGCCGCTGTAGGCCCAGACAGTGTAGGCTAATGGAGTGTGTTCGGGGAGCCGGGTAGAGTGTGTTCGCCTAACGGAGGTTACGTAGCAAACGGCCTCCTGGCCAGCCGCCATTGGTAGAACTAGAGCACGTGGCCGCTGGCTGGGTGAGGTCACGTGCGGTGACATCACCTTTTATCCCTTATTTTGGAGTGAGAAAGTTGGCAACCCTAGAGCGAGGCCCAAAGCAAATTGGAGGAACAGCACCTCGTATTTCGCTTGGGCAGCTTACACCCCAGCAGTACATACAGGTTTGTAGGTTAATTGGCTGGGTATCATATCATATCATATCATATATATACAGCCGGAAACAGGCCTTTTCGGCCCTCCAAGTCCGTGCCGCCCAGTGATCCCCGTACATTAACACTATCCTACACCCACTAGGGACAATTTTTACATTTACCCAGCCAATTAACCTACATACCTGTACGTCTTTGGAGTGTGGGAGGAAACCGAAGATTTCGGAGAAAACCCACGCAGGTCACGGGGAGAACGTACAAACTCCTTACAGTGCAGCACCCGTAGTCAGGATCGAACCTGAGTCTCCGGCGCTGCATTCGCTGTAAAGCAGCAACTCTACCGCTGCGCTACCGTGCCGCCCGGGTACAAGTGTAAATTGTCCTCAGTGTGTGTAGGGTGGAGTTAATGTGCGGGGATCACTGGACTGAGTATCCAGGAATGAGTAGGTTAACCTATGATGAGCGTTTGTCGGCACTGGGCCTGTACTCGCTGGAGTTTGGAAGATTGAGGGGGGGATCTCATTGAAACATACAGAATACTGAAAGGCAAGGATAGAGTGGATGTGGAGAGGATGTTTCCACTGGTGGGAGAGTCTCAGACTAGAGGTCATAGCCTCAGAATTAAAGGACGTTCTTTTAGGAAGGAGATGAGGAGAAATTTCTTTCTCCAAAGACAGAGGGTGGTGAATCTGTGGAATTCTTTGCCACGGAAGGCTGTGGAGGCCAAGTCAATGGATATTTAAGGCAGAGATAGATAGATTCTTGATTAATACGGGTGTGAAAGATTATGGGGAGAAGGCAGGAGAATGGGGTTAGGAGGGAGAGATAGATCAGGCATGATTGAATGGCGGAGTAGATTTGAGAGGCCGAAAGGCCTAATTCAAATCCTATTGCTTATGGCCTTATGAATCGCTAGACAGCGCGGACTCGGTGGGCCGAAGTATCTGTATCTCTAAACCTCATTCAGTGCAGTGTTTTGATGTAGTCAAATGAAAGTGCAGAATATGTGTAGGAAGGATTTCCTGGTTACTGTAGATGATATGTGTGTACTCCTTTAATTGATAGTGACGATGTCCATGTTAACCACTCCCTCACCGGTTAGTATAATTGTAGCTTCCCCACCCCTAGCTCCCTCTCTTGTGATCGTGACAGACCATGTACAGCCAGGGCAGTGTATGTGTTAATAAAAGCAGTTAAAGTTACATGGTGTCCGAGAACCATCTTTACAGTTACCAAACGCCTTAACTCCCCCTCCCATTCCCACGCTGACCTGTCTGTCCTAGGCCTCCTCTACCGTCAGAGTGAGGCCCAGCGCAAATTGGAGGAACAGCTGTCTCTCTCTGTCCCTCCCCTATCATTGTTACTTTTTTGCATATCTTTCGTTCATTTGCTCTATATCACCGTCTGCATCTCGCGTTCCCCTTTTCCCTGACTCTCAGTCTGACGAAGGGTCTCGACCCAAAACATCACCTATTCCTTTTCTCCAGAGATGCGGTCTGACCCGCTGAGTTACTCCAGCATTTGGTGCCTATCTTTGGAATCACAGTGTTTGCGTCTCTCTCTCTCTTCCCCACCCCCCCATGTGATCTAGACAACTGTAGCCTGACAAAAGATTAAAAGATCACATTCATCCAGAAATTGTTAACATTTTTGACTCTCTGCAGCAGCGAAGAACAAACAAATTAATTTTAAAGATAGACACAAAAAGCTGAAGTAAACTCAGCGGGACAGGCAGCATCTCTGGAGAAAAGGAATGGGTGACGTTTCGGGTCGAGACCCTTCTTCTGACTGGAGACTACCTTCGTTATAAACCAGCATCTGCAGTCTGAAGAAGGGTCTTGACCCGAAACGTCACCCTTCCTTATCTCCAGAGATGCCGCCTGTCCCGCCGAGTTACTCCAAGCATTTTTTGTCTATCTTCAGTGTAAACCAGCATCTGCAGTTCCTTCCTACACAAACAAGTTAATTTTCAGTGATAGAGTCGTACAGCATGGAAACAGGCCCTTCAGCGTCTCTCATCCAAGCCAACAAAAGATGCCCATCTAAGCTAATTCTATTAGCCTGCATCTGGCTCATATCTCCACTATTCATTTCCCCAACCATGAACCTACCCAAGTGTTATTAAAAATGCTGCGATTTATCATATCATATCATATATATACAGCCGGAAACAGGCCTTTTCGGCCCTCCAAGTCCGTGCCGCCCAGCGATCCCCGTACATTAACACTATCCTACACCCACTAGGGACAATTTTCACATTTACCCAGCCAATTAACCTACATACCTGTACGTCTTTGGAGTGTGGGAGGAAACCGAAGATCTCGGAGAAAACCCACGCAGGTCACGGGGAGAACGTACAAACTCCTTACAGTGCAGCACCCGTAGTCAGGATCGAACCTGAGTCTCCGGCGCTGCATTCGCTGTAAAGCAGCAACTCTACCGCTGCGCTACCGTGCCGCCCTATGTTTTTGGTTTCAGCACAGTAACAGGCCCTTCGGCCCATCCAGTCCGCGTCGACCATCGGTCACTCGTTCACACTAAAGCTATGTTATCCTACTTTCTCACCCACTCCCTACACACTGGTAGGCAATTTACAGAGGCCAATTAACTTACAAACCCGTACGTCTTTGGGATGTGGAAGGAAACCCACGCGGTCGCAGGGAGAATGTACATTTGTGAAAATGGTGACAAGCTGCCAACTGTGTCTACCGTTTCAGTGTACTCCTGCTATTCACTTGCAGTCATAGTGTCCGAGAGTGATACAGTGTGGAAACAGGCCCTTCGCCCCAACTCACCCACACCGGCCAACAATGTCCCAGCTACACTAGTCCCACCTGCCTGCGCTTGGTCCGTATCCCTCCAAACCTGTCCTATCCATGTACCTGTCTAACTGTTCCTAAAAACGATGGGATAGTCCCAGCCTCAACTACCTCCTCTGGCAGCTTGTTCCATACACCCACCATCCTCTGTGTGAAAAAGTTACCCCTCGGATTCCTATTAAATCTTTCCCCCTTCACCTTGACCGTATGTCCTCTGGACCTCGATTCCCCTAGGTTGGGTAAAAGACTATGCATCGACCAGGCAACGATCAGGCAAACGCCTCCGCTGTCACGCTGCGAAAACGGAGAGGATGAGACGGAGTTTCTTCCCACAGGCCATCAGGACTGTCAACTTTTATTACCCCAGAGACTACATTTTTGTCGACACTAATAGTAACTTATTAACTTTATTTATATGCTGTAACAGTAATTGTTTTTTGTGCACAACCCGCAGGCATTGCCACTTTCATTTCACTGCACATCGTGTATGTGTATGTGACAAATAAATTTGACTTGACTTGACCCGATCTATTCCCCTCATAATTTTGTATATTGTGCACTGTGAGATGCTTATCTAATATGTATCTAAGTGCTAATGTATAGTGATACTTGTACTGAACTGTACATAAAAATGAAATTCACTGTACCTCAATAAATGACAAATAAAGTGCAATTCCCAAGGTAGACACAATGCTGGAGTAACTCAGTGGGTCAGGTAGCAACTGGGGAGAGAAGGAATGGGTGACGTTTCGGGTTGAGACCCTTCTTCAGACTGAAGTGTCTCGACCCGAAACGTCAACCATTCCTTCTCTCCCCAGTTGCTGCCTGACCCGCTGAGTTACTCCAGCATTTTGTGTGTACCTTTGATTTAAACCAGCATAGAAACATAGAAAATAGATGCAGGAGGAGGCCATTCGGCCCTTCGAGCCAGCACCGCCATTCATTGTGATCATGGCTGATCGTCCACAATCAGTAACCCGTGCCAGCCTTCTCCCCATATCCCTTGATTCCACTAGCCACTAGAACTCTATCTAACTCTCTTAAATCTATCCAGTGATTTGGTCTCCACTGCCCTCTGTGGCAGAGAATTCCACAAATCCACAACTCTCTGGGTGAAAAGGTTCCTTCTCACCTCAGTTTTAAATGGCCTGCCCTTTTTTCTAAGACTGTGGCCCCTGGTTCTGGACTCGCCCAACCTTCTTCAGACTGAAGGGTCTTGACCCGAAACGTCACCCATTCCTTCTCTCCAGAGATGCTGCCCGGCCCGTTGAGTTACTCCAGCATTTTGAACCTGCAAACCTGTACGCCTTGAGTGTGGGAGGAAACCGAAGATCTCGGAGAAAACCAACGCGGGACACGGGGAGAACGTACAAACTCCGCACAGACAGTTTTATACAGACATAGAACACAAATCATCTGTAGTCAGGGTCCAACCCAGGTCTCTGGCGCCGTGAGGCAGCAACTCTACTGCTGCACCACAGTTACCCGGTGTTTAGTTTATTATTGTCACGTGTACAGTGAAAAGTTAAAGTTGTTATTAAGTTGCCTCTCCAAACTCCTTTAAACCCTTTACTTCTCCATCTTGAACTCCAGTCCTCTTAGTTTTAGACTCTCGTTATCCTGGGTAGGGGGATAAAGCCTTGCTCCCTCATCATCCATGACGCCAATTTTATAAAAGTGTCTACAAGGTCAACCATCTGCTCTCCAGTGAAAACAATCCCAGCATATCCAATTTCTCCTTGTAACTAAAGCCCCCCATTCCGGTAAACTGGAACTACAGAGGTGTACAAAATCGTGAGAGGAATAGATCGGGTACACACACACACACAATGTGCGGGTCAGGCAGCATCTCTGAAGGACATGGATGGCAACGCTTTGGATTGAGACCTTTGTGCCAAATTGGTACAGATCTGATAGACATAGAGTGGAGAATAGGCTTGGACAGAGTAGACGTGGAGAGGGTGTTTCCACTAGTGGGAGAGTCTCGGACCAGAGGCCACGGCCTCAGAATAAAAGGACGTTTCTTTAGGAAGGAGACGAGAAGGAATTTCTTTAGTCAGTGGGTGGCGAATCTGTGGAACTCATTGCCACAGAAGGCTGAGGAGGCCAAGTCAATGGATATTTTTAAAGCAGAGATAGATAGGTTCTTGATTAGTATATGTGTCAGGGGTTATGGGGAGAAGGCAGGAGAATGGGGTTAGGAGGGAGAGATCGATCAGCCATGATTGAATGGCAGAGTGGACTTGACGGGCCGAAAAGCCAAATTCTGCTCCTATCATTTATGACCTTATGATCCAAATTATTCATGAGAGGAATAGATCGGGTAGAGGCACAGTCTCTTGCCCAGAGTAGGGGAATCTCTGAGGCATCTCAGTGTTTGTGTCTTTCTCTACCCTACCCCCTCCCTCCCTCCCTCCCTCCTGGCGATCTAGACAACAGTAGCCTGATAAGAATTAAAAGTTTAAACACATTCATCCAGATCTTTTTTACATTTTTGCCCAATTAGGCAGCAAAGAACAATTAAGTTAATTTTCAGAGATAGAATCATCAAGAACTAGAGGACATAGGCTTAAGGTTAGGGGGGAAAGATTTAATAGGTAAGGGTCTGAGGGGTATCTTTGTTTTTATAAACACAAAAGGTGGTGGGTGTATGGAACGAGCTGCCGAAGGAGGTAGTTGAGACAGGGACCATCGCAACATTTAGAGAGGTACATGAATTGGACAGGTTGAGGAATATAGGCCCAAACGCTGGCAGCTGGGACTAGTACTGATGGGACATGTTGGTCGGTATGGGCAAGTTAGGCCTATTTCCACGCTGCATGACTCAGAAATATTTGTTAAAACAAAAAATACACAAAGTGCTCGAGTAACTCAGCAGGCAGCATCTCTGGAGAACATGGATAGGTGACGTTTCACAGAGTGCTGGAGTAACTCAGCAGGTCAGGCAGCATCTCTGGAGAACATAGATAGGTGACGTTTCACAGAGTGCTGGAGTAACTGAGCGGGTCAGGCAGCATCTCTGGAGAACATGGATAGGTGATGTTTCAGGTCAGCACCCATCTTCGGTGTAAATATCTACTACACTCTTAGCTCTAACCACATCCTTTCGATAACTCAGTGACCACAACTGCACACAAGGCGTGGGTGTGCGCGCGTATGCCCAGGAATGTGTAGAAGGATGTTTCGGCTAGAGACACTTCTTCAGACTGAGAGTCAGGGGAAAGCAGAACAAGAGATAGAAAAAATGAATGGAACTAATAAATGAAAGATATGCAAAGAAGTAAAGAAGATAAAAGGAAACAGGCCATTGTTAGCTGTGGGCTAGTTTATGAAGGCAAGCAAGCTAAAGGCCTTCTACACTAGATACGAGGAAATTGGAATTTTAGGGGGCAGCACGGTGGCGCAGCGGTAGAGTTGCTGCCTTACAGCGCCAGAGACCCGGGTTCCATCCTGACCACAGGTGCTGTCTCTGAGCAGTTTTGGGCCGCATATCTGAGGAAGGGTGTGGTGCCGGTGGAGGGGATCCAGAGAAAGCTTGTGGCGAATGATCCCAGGGATGATCAAGGTTAACGTATTATTCTTGATTAGTGCGGTTGTCAAGGGTTATGGGGAGAAGGCAGGAGAATGGGGTTAGGAGGGAGAGATAGATCAGCCATGATTGAATGGTGGAGTAGACCTGAAGGGCCGTATGGCTTACTTCAGCTCCCATCACTCATGAATTAATTACCGTTTAGTTGCGTGATGCAGCGCGGAAACAGGCCCTTCGGCCCACCGAGTCCACACCGACCATCGATCCCCGCACATTAACACTATCCTACACACACTAGGGACAATTTATATTTATACCAAGCTAATTTTAGTTTAGAGATACAGTGCGGAAACAGGCCCACCGGGTCCGCGCCGACCAGCGATCCCCGCACACTAACACTACCCGACACTCACTAGGGACAATTTTTACATTTACCTAGCAATTAACCTACAAACCTGTACGTCTTTGGCGTGTGGTAGGAAACGCAAGAGCTCAGAAAACCCACGAGGTCACAGGGAGAACGTACAAACTCCATGCAGACAGCAACCGCAGTCAAGATGGATCCCGGGTCTCTGGCGCTGCAAGGCAGCAACTCTACCGCCGTGCTCCAACCTACGTTAACCAAGGTTCCCTCATCTCACCATCGTTGCTTCCCCTCCCCAACATATTTGGAGGAGCCTCACACAAGGCTAATTGCTGAACCACTGAAGGTAGACACAAACTGCTGGAATAACTCAGCGGGACAGGTAGCATCTCCGGAGAGAAGGAACGGGTGACGTTTCAGGTCCAGACCCCTACTTCAAACACTGCCTGGTATTCAAGAGTTATGTAAACCACAAACACCACAAAGTTCACAAGAAACCTTTGGGTGCAGTAAGCACTTTCCATGACCTCAGCTCACCAGCACTTGAGCCAATTACTTACAAAAAAAGTGTTTTATTGCAATGTAAGAAAATACAGCAGCTGATTATAGACACAGCAATTCCTAGAATAGACCCTCGGAGACGACACGGCAAGTGACGGGATGCGCAGGGGCTGGCTTTCACGCTACGCATTTCATATGAAAGACTTATGTGGGGCCGCGATAGAGTTGATGCCTTACAGCACCAGAGACCTAGGTTTGATCTTGACCACGGGTGCTGTCTGTACAGGGTTTGTACGTTATCCCCGTGAGTTTTCTCCGGGTGCTCCGGTTTCCTCCCACGCTCCAAAGACGTAGGTTAATCAGCTTCGGTAAAAATTGTAAATTGTCCGGGGATCGCTGGTCGGTGCAGGCTCGGTGGGCCCAAGGGCCTGTTTCCGCGCTGTATCCCTAAAATCTGCTCCCTCCCCAAAAGGTTGGTGACTTTTTCACACAAAGGTTGGTGGGTGTGTGGAACGGGCTGGCGGAGGAGGTAGCTGAGGCAGGGACTATCACAGGTACATGGATAGGGTAGATTTGAGGGATTTGGACCAAATGCAGGCAGGTGGGACTAGAGTAGATGGGATATGTCGGTCGGCGTGGGCAAGTTGGGCCGAAGGGCCAGTTTCCACAATGTATGACTATATCCAGTACCCTGTTGACCATACCTGCAGCCTGCCCTAGTCTGCCATTTTCCTTGACTCAGAAAAACAATTGGCCCTCGAGTCGGAAAGTTGTGGTTTAAAACCCCTTCACAGAAACGAGCACAGAAACTAGGTCAATAATTCGGAGCTACCAGTACGAGAATTGGAGGGGAGGAGAAGGTGGCAAATCCGCAAGATGAAAGCTCGCTGGGGGAAAAAAAATGGGGTTGCTAGTTCTCCTGCTCTCCTTCAGTCTTTAGTTTAGAGATACAGCGCGGAAACAGGCCCTTCAGCCCACCGGGTCCGCGCCGACCAGCGATCACCCCGCACATTTAACACTACCCTACACACACCAGGGACAATTTACAATTTTACCAAAGCCAATTAGCCTACAAACCCGCACGTCTTGGGAAATTGGGATGAAACCGGAGTACCCGGAGAAAACCCACGTAGGTCACAGGGAGAACGTACAAACTCCGTACAGACAGCACCCGTAGTCAGAATCAGGCAGGAACTCTGACACCATGCCACCGGGCCAGCCCTTAGTTCAGAGATACAGTGCAGAAACTGGCCCTTCGGCCCACCGGGTCCACGCCAACAACCGATCTCCCGTACACAAGCTCGATGTTGGCCCAGTTTCATATTCTACACACTGGGGGCAAATTTAAAGAGGCCAATTAACCTACAGACTTTGGGGTGTGGGAGGAAACTGAAGATGTCGGAGAAAACCCGCGCAGGTCAAAGGCAGAACGAGATGCAGGAAAAACGGTCCCAATGTTGGGGGAGTCCAGAACCAGGGGCCACAGTCTAAGAATAAAGGGGAGGCCATTTAAAACGGAGATGAGGGAAAAAAAAAAAATTTCACCCAGAGAGTTGTGAATTTGTGGAATTCTCTGCCGCAGAGGGCAGTGGAAGCCGACTCACTGGATGAATTTAAAAGAGAGTTAGATAGAGCTCGAGGGGGCTAGTGGAATCAGGGGATATGTTGAGAAGGCAGGCACGGGTTACTCACGTGGATGGCAGTGCTGGCTCGAGGGGCCAAGTGGCCTCCTCCTGCACTTATTGTCTGTGTTTCTGTGTTTCTATAGGGAGACCTTGGTGCGCTTTCTTGCCCATTGCTTCGGTATAGCTGGTCCAAAAGAACATGGATTGGTGACATTTCAGGTCAGGAGCCTTTTTCAGACCGACGAAGAGTCCCGACCCGAAACATCACCAATCCATGTTCTCCAGGGATGTTGCCCGACCCGTTAAGTTACTCCAGCACTTTGTGTCTTTCCTTGGAAAAACCGGCATCTGCCGTTCCTTTTTTTTCCTACATTTGTGCCCGTTTCAAGAGACAAGAGTGTTTTACTGCCATATGTCCCAGATAGAACAATGAAATTCTTACTTGCAGCAGCACAACACAATATGTAAACATAGTGCACTGTAACCATAATAAACAAGAAAAAATGTTCAATGTGTACATACACATACCCATTTTCACATATATCTTTTATATATGTATAAAGAAGATGGACACAAAAAGCTGGACTCTCTCCAACACCAAGGTCAACAAAGACACTGGAAAACGCGAGTCCTGGTCTCATCTGTGCAGTGGCACTGTTAATGCTTTCAAGTTAATGACTGGGGATTAACAGGGTGGCACGGAAGCACAGAGGCGGAGCTGCTGTCCAACAGCACCAGAGACCCAGGTTTGATCTTGACTATGGATGCTTGTCTGTACAGCGTATGTACGTTCTCCCCGTGACCTGTGTGGGTTTTCTCCGGGAGCTCCGGTTTCATCCCACACGCCAAAGACCGTACAGGTTTATAGGCTAGAAACAAAATGCTGAAGCAATAACTCAGCGGGTCAGGCAGCATCTCAGAAGAGAAGGAATGGGTGACGTTTCGGGTCGAGACCCTTCTTCAGTTGAAATCGAAGGTGGACATCTAAAGTGTCGGGGAAACTGCAGATGCTGGTTTCATTCGAAGGTAGACACAAAATGCTGGAGTAACTCAGCGGGTCAGGCAGCATCTCGGGAGAGGAGGAATGGGTGGCGTTTCAGGTCGAGACCCTTCTTCAGACTTCAATGATCACATTGAATGGCAGTGCTGGCTCGAAGGGCCGAATGGCCTACTCCTGCACCTATTGTTTCAATGAGGTCCCCCCTCATATCATATCATATATCTACAGCCGCAAACAGGCCTTTTCGGCCCTCCAAGTCCGTGCCGCCCAGTGATCCCCGTACATTAACACTATCCTACACCCACTAGGGACAATTTTTCCATTTACCCAGCCAATTAACCTACATACCTGTACGTCTTTGGAGTGTGGGAGGAAACCGAAGATCTCGGAGAAAACCCACGCAGGTCACGGGGATCTTTCTAGAATGGTTGCCAAGAACAAAGGGTGGGCTAAATGACAAAAGGGATGGCATCACAAGATGGAAGAGGGCATAACAGGAAAAGGAGGTGGAATGAATGGATGGGAAAAGCCAAATTATCTGAAATTGCAGTTTGTTTCAGAGTCAGTCACAGTTTCTGCTAAACTAGGCGTTTCCTGTTTGGTAATGAAACCTTGAGGTTGGAAGTGACAATTAACTCTGTTTAGTAAACTTCAACATCAGATGCTGGGAATAGAGTCAAAGAGTGATGCAGCGTGGAAACCGGCGCATCAGGCCAACTTGCCCACACCGACCAACATGCCCCATCCACACCAGTCCCGTCTGACGGGTGCACGGATCGGTAGGGTTGATGGGCCTGAGCCTGCGCATCCCCAAAGGGTCCGAGCCTCCGCAGTTGGGGCCCGTTCATCTTGGGAGGGGAGGGGAGTGGGGCGGAGAAGGGGGAGGAGGGGGGAGAGGTGCGGGGGGGGGGGGGCAGGGGGGGGGGAGGGGAGGAGAGGGGAGCGGGGAGGGGAGGTGGGGCGGGGCGGGGAGAGGAGGGGAGTGGAGTGGGGCAGGGTGGAGGGGAGGCGGGGTGGAGGGGAGCGGGGTGGAGGGGATGGGAGTGGGGTGGAGGGGAGATGGGGAGGGGAGCGGGGTGGAGGGGAGTGGAGGGGGGCGGGGTGGAGGGGAGTGGGGCATAGGGGTGGCGGAGGGGAGTGGGGCAGGGTACAGTGAAAAGCTTTTGTTGCCTGCTAACCTGTCAGTGAAAAGACACTGGGTAAAAGTTACCCCTCAGAATCCTATGAAATTTTTTCCCCCTTCACCTTAAACCCAGGTCCTCTAGTCCTCGATTCCCCTACTCTGGGCAAGGGACTATGTGCATCTACCCGATCTATTCCTCTCGTGATTTTGTACACCTCTATAAGATCACCCCTCATCCTCCTGCGCTCCAAGGAATGGAGACCCAGCCTGCTCAACCTCTCCCTATAGCTCAGGCCCTCCACACCTGGCAACAGCCTCATAAATCTTCCCTGCACTCTTTCCAGCTTAACAACACCTGTCCTGCAGTAGGATGACCAAAACTATGGCCCATATTCCCTCCAAACCTTTCCTATCCATGTTTCTTAAACGTTGTGATAGCACCTGCCTCAACTACCTCGTTCCGTACACCCACCGCCACTTTGCGTGAGAAAGATACCCCTCGGGTTCCTATTAAACCTTTCCCACGGCTCACCTTAAACCTATGTCCTCTGGTTCTCGATTCTGAAACGAAAATAGAAAATGGAAGTGACGGTTGTCTGAGAGACAGGATGACGCAAAGTGGCAAACCTCGTCATAAACGAGTTTCCCTGGAACCAAAGACCAGAGGTCAGAGTGGGGCTTGAAGTGGCAAATTAAAGTAAAAGACAGCCACAACTTTAAACTGAATGGGAGATTTACTGGAAGGTGTCGCCAGGGCAGCACGGTGGTGTAGCGGTAGAGTTGCTGCCTTACAGTGCCAGAGACCCCCAGTTCGATCCTGGCTACGGGTGCTGTCTGTACGTTCTCTGTGTGGGTTGTCTCCGGGTGCTCCGGTTTCCTCCCACACTCCAAAGACGTACAGCTTTGTAAGTTAATTGGCTTTGGTTAAAAATTGCAAATTGTCCCTAGGGTGTAGAATAGTGTTTGTATCACAAAATGGTGGAGTAACTCAGCTGGACAGGCAGCATCTCTGGAGAGAAGGAATGGGTGACGTTTCGGGTCGAGACCCTTCTTCAGACTGATGTCAGGGGAGGGGGCGGGACAAAGAAAGGATGCAGTGGGGGTTAGTGGTTAGTGTAGAATAGTGTGTTCGTTAGTGTAGAATCGTGTTAGTGGTCGGCGTGGACTTGGTGGGCCGAAGGGCCTTTTTCCACGAGGCTTGTATTCACTGGAGTTTAGAAGGATGAGAGGGGATCTTACAGAGACGTATAAAATTATAAAAGGACTGGACAAGCTAGATGCAGGAAAAATGTTCCCAATGTTCGGCGAGTCCAGAACCAGGGGCCACAGTATTAGAATAAAGGGGAAGCCATTTAAAACTGAGGTGAGAAAAACTTTTTCACCCAGAGAGTTGTGAATTTGTGGAATTCTCTGCCACAGAGGGCAGTGGAAGCCAAATCACTGGATGGATTTAAGAGAGAGTTAGATAGAGCTCATGGGGCTAGTGGAATCAAGGGATATGGGGAGAAGGCAGGCACGGGTTACTGATTGGGGACGATCAGCCAGGATCACAATAAATGGCGGTGCTGGCTCAAAGGGCCAAATGGCCTCCTCCTGCACCTATTTTCTGTTTCTATGTTTCTATCTCTGAAGTCTAAAGTCTTATTCCGAGTACACGTCACCTCTCAGTAGTTTTGTCAACGGTCTCCAGCGGTAGTCAACCAAGCAGCTAACAGCTTCGGTGAACAAAAGGCGTTGGAAGGTTTGTGACTGAAGGGATTTCCTTTGGTGCTAAATCCGTTCTCTTGCAGGCTGTATGGTGTGCTTCACCACCCTTGGAAATTTGAATAAAGCACCAGCCATGAATAGCAGAATCCACTACCCCCTGAGAAAGAATTAAGCCCAATCTTTATAACTGCATCTAAGTTTCTGCATGTTTAGGTCTCTTAAAAATCAGGTTACTGAGACTTCAACGTAGCAAGCAAGATCTATGCATGGATGTCACAGGGATGCAACTCTGAGGTTTTGTAAGACGCTGGTCAGACCGCATTTAATCTAGTTTAGTCTGCCATGCCTAGCGATCTCCATTGATTAATACTACCCTACACACACCAGGGACAATTCTTACATGGATACCAAGCCAATTAACCTACAAACCTGCACGTCTTTGGAGTGTGGGAGGAAACCAAAGATCTCGTAGACAACCCAAGCAGGTCACGGGGAGAATGTAAAAAACTCCGCACAGACAACGCCCGTAGTCAGGATCGAACCCGGGTCTCTGGCGCTGTAAGGCAGGAGCTCTAAGTCTTAGGGCGGGGGGCAATTTACAGCAGCCAATTAACTTACAAACCTTTGGGGGGGGGGGGATAATCAGAAACATGTGGAGGAAACCCACGCAGTCACAGAGAATTTGCAAACTCTACAGACAGCGCCCGAGGTCAGGATCGAACCCGTGTCTCTCACTCTGCGAGGCAGGGCACTACCAGCTACGCCACCTCTGGAAACAACATCGAGGGCCAGTATACAAAAACAGGGATGCAATGCCGAGGTTCGAAATGGGCACTGGTCAGGCCGCATTTGGAGTACCGCGAGTATATTCTGGCCCCCACATCCGAGGAGGGACGCGCTGGAGTTGGGAGAGGGTCCAGACGAGGTCAACGAGAACGTACCCAGGAACGAGCGGGTTAACCACGTTTGACGACACTGGGCCTGTACTCGCTGGAGTTTGGAAGGATGAGGAGGAGGACCTCATTGAAACTTGAGGAACAGTGAAAGGCCTGGATAGAGTGGATGCGGGAGAGGATGCTTCCACTAGTGGGAGAGTCTGGGACCAGAGGGCACAGCCTCAGAATAAAAGGACGTACCCGAAGGAAGGAGACGAGGAAGAATTTCTTTAAATCAGAGGGTGGTGAATCTGTGGGATTCTTTGCCACAGACGGCAGTGGAGGCTAAGTCATTGGGTATTTTTAGATTTTTTTTAGATTTAGAGATACAGCGCAGAAACAGGCCCTTCGGCCCACCGGGTCCGCGCCGCCCAGCGATCCCCGCACACTAACACAATCCTACACCCACTAGGGACAATTTTTACATCTGCCCAGCCAATTAACCTACATACCTGCACGTCTTTGGAGTGTGGGAGGAAACCGAAGATCTCGGAGAAAACCCACGCAGGTCACAGGGAGAACGTACAAACTCCGTACAGTCGGCGCCCGTAGTCAGGATCGAACCCGAGTCTCTGGCGCTGCATTCGCTGTAAGGCAGCAACTCTCCCGCTGCGCCACCGTGCCAAGGCAGAGACTGACAGATTCGTGATTAGTGCGGGTGGTCAGGGTTACGGGGAGAAGGCAGGAGAAAATGGGGTGGAGAGGGAAAGATAGTTCATAAGTGATAGGAGAAAAATTAGACCATTCGGCCCATCAGGTCGACTCCGTCATTCAATCATGGCTGATCCATCTCTCCCTCTCAAGCCTGCCGGCCAGAGGTCCATCGTTAACTCCAGCTCTGCTATTGCCAGCGGAAGGCATTCAGGCATGAAGGAGAAATAAGGTGGCGGGGAGGGGGGAAGTCAGTCCCTGCTTTCAGTTCCACTCAGCTCATTAGATAAGAAATACTTAACCAGGGAACGGCGACACAAGGCCTTGGTGTGCCCGAGGCAGTTTCATTACAGCCTTTAGTCCAATAGATCAGCCATTTTCTATGGAAACAATCTCTTGACATTTTAAAATAACTACATTCTCATGTTACCCCCGGCTCGACATCACAGCTTGGCCAGGGCCTCGCCATTTAATGTACTTTGAAACTGCAAACCCCGACTTGATAACGTTTAATTTGTCCATGAGGAGATTAGTCAAACAAATAACCACCGTGTTCCACCCTAGCACAACACTGAGTACAGAAAGATAGGGCAATATTAAACCAAGAGTAATTTTTTTCCACACTAAGGGCGGTGGGTGCATGGAACAAGCTGCCAGAGGAAGTAGTTATCTGAAGAAGGGTCTCGACCCGAAACACCACCCATTCCTTCTCTCCTGAGATGCTGCCAGCATTTTGTGATACCTTAGAGGAGGAGGTAGTTGAGGCTGGGACTATCCCACCATTTAAGAAACAGTTAGACAGGTACAAGGATAAGGTAGGTTTAGAGTGGTGTGGGCCAAACTCAGGCAGTTGGTATTAGTGAAGATGGGACATGTTGGTCAGTGTGGGCAAGTTGGGCCGAAGGGCCTGCTTCCACGCTGTATTGCTCTATGACTCTAATACAATGCTCATCCTTTTAGATCATGTTGTCAAATGAAAAGCCGAGGGTTGCACTATTTAGTTTAGTTTAGAGATACAGCATGAAACCGGCCCTTCGGCCCACCGAGTCCAAGCTGACCAGCAATCCCCGCATACCAACACTATCCTTCATTTATTCCCAAAATGCTGGAGTAACTCAGCAGGTCAGGCAGCATCTCAGGAGAAGGAAGGGCGACTTTTCGGGTCGAGCCCCTTCTTCAGACCAACGTTTCGATAAGATCTCCTCTCATCCTTCTAAATTCCAGTGTATACAAGCCTAGTCGCTCCAGTCTTTCAACATATGACAGTCCCGCCATTCCGGGAATTAACCTAGTAAACCTACGCTGCACGCCCTCAATAGCAAGAATACCCTTCCTCACATTTGGAGACCAAAACTGCACACAATACTCCAGGTGCGGTCTCACTAGGGCCCTTACAGCAAACGCAGTGCCGGAGACCTGGGTTCCATCCCGACTACGGGGGCTGTCTGTACGGAGTTTGTACGTTCTCCCCGTGACCTGCGTGGGTTTTCTCAGAGATCTTCGGTTTCCTCCCACACTCCAAAGAAGGTACGTCGGTTAATTCGCTTGGTAAATGTAAAAATTGTCCCTAGTGTGTGTAGGATAGTGTTAATAAGTAGGGATCGCTGGTCAGCAAGGACCTGGTGGGCTGAAGGGCCTGTTTCCGCACTGTATCTCTAAACTAAACCAATCTAGGTGTAATATAAATAGCAAAAGTTTATTAAAGTACAACCAATTTTTTAAAAAAGGGGAAAAACAATGAGGCGAAAAATTGACAAGATGCACGGAAGACTATTTATTGACCCGATATATTAGAGGGATGTCAGCGTTAGATAAATTGACTTTACAAACAGTTCCCAGCAATTATCCCAGAAACATAGACCACTGCAATCATGCCAAAAGCAATGCAAAACATTTACATGTCTACGTAAACTAAAAAAGCCCATGGCGGCACAGCGATGGAGTTGCTGCCTTACAGCTCCAGAGACCTGGATTCGATCCTGACAAAGGATGCTGTCTGTACAATGTTTGTATGTTCTCCCAAAGGCAGCGTGGGTTTACCCCAGGTGCTCCAGTTTCCTCCCACGCTCCAAAGACATGCAGGTTTGCAGGCTAATTGGCTTTTTTTTTTTTAAACTGTAAATTGTCCCGTGTATGTAGGATAGTGGTAGTGTATGTGGATCGCTGGTCGGCGCGGACTCGGTGGGCCCTGCATCTCCAAACGTCTAAGGATGTGCAGGAAATGGAGTTTCACTTATTATCACGTGTACCGAGGTACAGCAAAAAGCTTTTGTTGCGTGCTATCCAGTCAGCGGAAAGGCCAGTCGTAATTACAATCGAGTCATCCACAGAATATGGATGACATGCAGGCAAGAGGAGATCAGTTTAACTCGGTGCTGTGTTGTGTAGGAAGGAACTGCAGATGCTGGCTTACACCGGAGAAAAATGTAAAATGCTGGAGTATCAGTGGGAAAGGGAGCAACAATGGGCGACATTTTGGATCGAGACCCTTCTTCAGACTGCAGCACCGACATGGTGGGCCAAAGGGCCTGCTTCTGCACTGTATCTCTAAAGTCTAAAGACATGCGGTAAATGAAGGAATATGGATCACGTGCAAGGCAGGAGATCAGTTAAACTTGGCATCATGCACAGCACGGACACGGTGGGCCGAAGGGCCTCATTTCTGCACTGTACTGTTCTATGTTCATAGAGCTCAAGGGGCTAGTGAAATCATGGGATATGGGGAGAAGGCAGGCACGGGCTACCGATTGTGGATGATCAGCCATGATCGCAATGAATGGCGGTGCTGGCTCGAAGGGCAAAATGGCCTCCTCCTGCACCTATTTTCTATGCTTCTATGATCCAATTTGACAAATAAGTTATAAAGCTTGATATTCTGTTCTCTGGGTTAAATCCAGACATCATGCCAGGTGTTTTATTGTTGCTGTGTTTGGATCACTGCCACTTCTGCAAGGGTCTAGCAGAGAGGTCATGTACACTGCATTTTTCAGCAGCGTAATCAAGGACGAGTCGCACCCTGGCCACTCCCTCATTCTCCCCTCTCCCATCGGGCAAGTGTGAAAACGCACACCACCAGATTCAGGGACAGTTTCTTCCCAGCTGTTATCAGCCAACTGAGCCATCCCACCACAACCAGGGAGCGGTCCTGAACTACTATCCACCTCATTGGTGACCCTCGGACTATTTTTGATTGGACTTTGCTGGCTTTATCTTGCACTAAACGTTATTTCCTTTATCCTGTATCTGTGCACTGTGGACAGCACGATTGCAATATATAGTCTTTCTGTTGAACGTTGACACAAAATGCTGGAGTAACTCAGCTAGACAGGCAGCATCGCTGGAGAAAAATAATAGGCAGCGTTTTGGGTCGAGACCCGTCTCAGATTGAGAGCCAGGTGAGAGTGGGAGAGTCTAGAACCAGAAGTCATAGCCTCAGAATTAGGAAGGAGATGAGGAGCAATTTCTGTCATCAGAGGGTGGTGAATCTGTGGAATTCATTGCCACTGAAGACTGTGGAGGCCAAGTCAATGGATATTTTTTAACGCAGAGATTAGACAGATTGTGGATTAGTACAAGTGTCAGGGGTTATGGAGAGAAGGCAGGAGAATGGGGTTGGGAGGGAAAGATGGATCAGCCATAATTGAATGGCGGAGTAGACTTGATGGGCCAAATGGCCGGATTCTGCTCATATCATGGATGAACTTATGAATGGGAGACTAGAGATATGTGGAAGGGCAAGGTTCTGGATGCTTCATACACACGGTACGGCACGGTGCCGCAGCGGTAGAGTTGCTGCCTCACAGCTCCAGAGACCCGGGTTCGATCCTGACCACGGGTGCTTGTCTGTCCGGAGTTTGTACGTCCTCCCCATGACCGTGTGGCTTTTCTCCGAGATCTCCGGTGTCCTCCCACATTCCAAAGACGTACAGGTTTGTAGGTTAATTGGCTTGGTATAAATGTAAATTGTCCCTCATGTGTAGGATAGTGCTAGTGTACAGGGCGATTGCTGGTCGGCATGGACTCAGTGGGCTGAAAAGCCCGTTTCTGCTCTGCATCTCTAAACTAAACTACTGTGGCTTCTGCCGTGGAATAACTCACTAACATTAACGTATTAGTTTTGGTCCTTCCATGGGTTAGTGTAGTTTAGTTTACTTTAGATATACAGCGCGGAAACAAGCCCTTCGGATCGCACGTGTTAGCGCGTGCTTGTGTGCGCGAGCGCGTGCTAGTGCACACGTGTGTGCTAGCGCGTGCACGCGTGTGCGTGGGATAGTGTTAATGTGCAGGGATCGCTGTTCGGCGCGGACCCAGTGGGCCGAAGGGCCTGTTTCCGCGCTGTATCTCTAAACTAAACACAAAAAACATGGTTTTGGTTTGCAGCTATAAAATATTTGAAACGTCCATTCTATTTACTCAGTGCCTTGGATTCCTGGCCTCATCAGTGGTGCCTCTGATGAAACGACCGCTGACAGCTTCTTTGCATTTGTAAAGAGTCCTCAGCAGCTGTGGGTACACCACCGTAGAGCAATGAATTAAGTCTCGAAACCCAGTGGAGTCTAAATGGAAGACGGCGGCTGGGCACAACACACATTATCCGCGTTGCCTTGATTTTATTGTTGCACCCTGCTTAACAAAATGACGTTTTAAAAACCAAACTCTGCTCTCAAAATCTTTTTTTACAGCCCAATAAAGACACACTGCCGTCCACGTTACCCGACTGTGCACAACGTTTGCACAACTCCAGGGCATTTGTTAAGACACTTAAATTGATGGGAATGAAGCCTGCAAATACCTAGACCATATCCCTGCAGCCTGCTAATTGCAAATTCAGTGGAAATTAAAAACACAACGTTGTCGACCCATTTTCTACGGCCTAATCTTTGCTAACTGGCCTGGTTAGACAAAGCAAAACACGACTCTGCTGCAAAAGTCAGCAATTTAATTTTTTAAACCAATACATTTTAGTATTAAATGGTGTTTTTAAGTGCCACTGTGGCGCTAGAAACAAAGGGTCTCGACCCGAAACGTCACCTGTTCGCCTGAGATGCTGCCTGTCCCGCTGCGTTACTCCAGCATTTTGTGTCTATCTTCAAAGAAGAATGGGATATGCTTTTCATAAGTCATAGGAGCAGAATTTGTCCATTCGACCCATCAAGTCTACTCCGCCATTCAATCACGGCTGATCCATCTCTCCCTCTCAACCCCATTCTCCTGCCTTCTCCCCATAACCCCTGACACCCGTACTAATCAAGAATCTGTCAATCTCCGCCTTAAAAATATCCACTGACTCGGTCTCCACAGCCGTCTGTGGCAATTAATTCCACAGATTCACCACCGCCGGCTAAAGAAATTCCTCGTCTCCTTTCTAAAAGGTAGGTCCTTTCATTCCAGAGTCGCACAAAATCTAAAATTCAGCACCTTTCGTGGTTATTTATGGTTCAGCTGTGAAATACAATCGAGTTTAACTCGTCAGGCCCCAGCAAGCCCTTACAGCCCAGCCTTTTCACTGCACGTCAATCCACTGCTCAATGCAAAGTGACACCAATGGCGTTTCCAATTACACATCCGAGAAAGAAAGACCCAGCCTTGAACGAAAATGCTCGAGGTTCAACAGAGTTCGGAAACACAGTCTAAAAAAAAGTTACAGGAGTTGAAATAAGCAAGCACGATATTTGATAACAGAATATATATACATACAAGGGCAGCACAGTGGCATAGCGGCAGAGCTGCCCATGGGGTAAGCAAACACTAACAATCAGTTTGCAAGGTTGGCATTAACATGGCATTGCTCAGCAAAGGCTTTAGGGGCAGCACAATGACGCACTGGTAGAGTTGCTGCCTCACAGCGCCAGAGACCCGGGCTAGATCCCGACTGTGGGTGCTCTGTAAGGGGTTTGTACGTTCTCCCAGTAACCGCGTGGGTTTTCTCCAGGTGCTCTGTCCAGTTTCAATAGACAATAGGTGCAGGAGTAGGCCATTCGGCCCTTCGAGCCAGCACCACCATTCAATGTGATCATGGCTGATCATTCACAATCAGTACCCCGTTCCTGCCTTCTCCCCATACCCCCTGTCTCCGCTATCCTTAAGAGCTCTATCCAGCTCTCTTGAATGCATTCAGATAATTGGCCTCCACTGCCTTCTGAGGCAGAGAATTCCACAGATTTACAACTCTCTGACTGAAAAAGCTTTTCCTCCTCTCCGTTCTAAATAGCCTACCCCTTATTCTTAAACTGTGGCCCCTGGTTCTGGACTCCCCCTGCATTGGGAACATGTTTCCTGCCTCTAACGTGTCCAACCCTTTAATAATCTTATACGTTTCGATAAGATCTCCTGTCATCCTTCTAAATTCCAGTGTATACAAGCCGAGTCGCTCCAGTCTTTCAACATATGACAGTCCCGCCATTCCAGGAATTAACCTAGTAAACCTAGGCTGCACGCCCTCAATAGCAAGAATATCCTTCCTTTCATTTCACACTCCAAAGACGTACAGGTTTGTAGGTTAATTGGCTTCAGTAAAGATTGTAAATTGTCCCCAGTATGTAGGATAGTGCTGGTGTACGGGGTGATCGCTGGTCGGCGTGGACTCGGTTGGCCAAAGGGGCCTGCTTTCAAGCTGTATCTCTAAACCAAACTAAAGTAGAGCGTAGGAACACAATGTTCGTGCCAAACATGATGCCATGTTAAACTAATCACTTCTGCCTGCACGTCATTCATACAAACACGCTACCATAATTTAGTTTAGTTCAGAGATACAGCGCGGAAAATAGGCCCTTCGGCCCACCGAGTCCGCACCGACCAGCAATCCCCACACGCTATCACTATCCGACACACACTAGGGACAATTTAACATTTATACCAAGCCAATTAACCTGCAAACCTGTACGTCTTTGGAGTGTGGGAGGAAACCGAAGATGTCAGAAGAAATCCCATGCAGGTCACGGGGAGAACGTACAAACAGCACCCGTAGACGGGATCTGGCGCTGTGAGGCAGTGACTCTACCGCTGCGCCACCGTACTGATCTGAAGGGCTGAGATAGAGGAGACAGCAAAAACAGTACCGCACCAGGTGTTTCAGTATCTACTACTAACCCAAGTACAATCCAAATAATGCATCTGCTTTCAGGGCTTTGAACCTTATTTATCGGCCTGTACTCCTAGAATGTAAAAACTAGGGTTGCCAACTGTCCCGTATTAGCCGGGTCATCCCGTATTTTGGGCTAGATTTAAAAAAAGTTTTTTTAAGATTTAGATTTAGAAATACAGCGCGGAAACAGGCCCTTCGGCCCACTGAGTCCACGCTGCCCAACGATTCCCGCACATTAACACTATCCTACACACACTAGGGATAATTTTTACATTTACCCAGTCAATTAACCTACATACCTGTACGTCTTTGGAGTGTGGGAGGAAACCGAAGATCTCGGAGAAAACCCACGCAGGTCACGGGGAGAACGTACAAACTCCGTACAGACGGCGCCCGTAGTCAGGATCGAACCCAAGTCTCCGGCGCTGCATTCGCTGTAAGGCAGCAACTCTACCGCTGCGCCACCGTGCTGTAAATTGGTTTGTCCCGTACAGGACCGCCCATGTCCCGTATTAGGCCCGGACGGCACTGTACGCCTGGACACTGTAGGCCAGGAAACTGTAGCCCGGGGGCCACTGTAGGCCCGGAGGTTGCCTAGCAACCCGCCTCCCGGCCCGGGCAGCCGCCATTGGTGGAGCGGGAGCACGTGGCCACTAGCTGGGTGAGGTCAAGTGGGGCGCGGGGCGGTGACGTCACCCTTTGTCCCTTATTTGGGAGTGAGATAGTTGGCAACCCTAGCAAAAACCCACCTCGTATCCACAAGCCAGTTTTCTTAGCTTAAACAGTACTCTTCTTGGATTTCACGGCTTTTTCAGAAACTATTGCATTTCAAAGCATGTCTAATCAAACACTTGAACCAGATCCAGAATAAACTTGGAGACCTGCAGTTTACAGAACCATCTAGCAGACAGAACTATGGCACAGTCGCCAAAACGTAGAGCTTCTCCAACCCTCCCTCAAACTCCGGCACCCAACTTCAAATGGGAAGTCTATTTTGTTGGGGTAGAGGGAGGCAGCAAACAGGGTGCATCTTTAGTTTAGAGATACAGCACAGAAACAGGCTCGCCGGCTCACCGTGTCCGCGCCGACCAGCAATCCCCGCACGCTAACACTATCCTACACACACTACGCACAATTTCACATTCATACCAAGCCAAAAGACCGACAAGCCTGAACGTCTTTGGAGTGTGGGAGGAAACCGATGATCTCGGAGAAAACCCACGTAGGTCACGGGGAGAACGTACAAACTCCACAGACAGCACCCGTAGTCCGGATGGAACCCGGGTCTCTGGCACTAAGGAAGTAGCTCTACGCAGCGCTGCCCTGGACTATATCGGACCTTATTACCTTAGTTAGATAGAGCTCCTAAAGATAGCGGAGTCAAGGGATATGGGGAGAAGGCAGGAACGGGGTACTGATGGTGGTTGATCAGCCATGATCACGGTGAATGGCGGTGCTGGCTCGAAGGGCCGAATGGCCTACTCCTGCACCTATTGTCTATAGTTTAAATACCACAAAGGCTGTTAAACTCTGCCACAAAATAGACACGTTACACAAAGCTAATCACAAGTCATGTGTGATAGTAGAATAGGGCCATTCGGCCCATGAAGTCTACTCTGCCATTCAATCAAGGCTGATCTCCCTCCTAAACCCATTCCCCTGCCTTTTCCCCCATAACTCTGACACCCGTACTAATCAAGAATGTATCTATCTCATGGAAAAACAGCCAAACATTACCCAAAGCTTGAAAAAATTAGTGTGATAAGATGATTGATGTGATGAAAATACAAAACAGGGAGTATAAAATCAAGATGTTTGCAAGTTCAGTCAGTTTTGACCAATCTTCTCCTCTCACCTGCAGCTTGGAGTCAGCGCATTTCAAACCATTACGTTATTCCATACAAAATAAAACATTGCATAAGAACATTGCAATGCAGAAATATAGAACTGCAAATGCTGGCTAATACACAAAAGGACACAAAGTGCTGGTGTAACTCAGGTCAGACAGCATTTCTCGAGAACTTGTATATGTGTCGTTTCAGGTCAGAACCCATAGACATAGAAACATTGAAAATAGGTGCAGGAATAGGCCATTCGGCCCTTCGAGCCAGCACCGCCATTCAATACAATAATGGCTGATCATCCAAAATCAGTGCCCTGTTCCTCCTTTTCCCCCCATATCCCTTGATTCAGTTAGCCCCAAGAGCCAAATCTAACTCTCTCTTGAAAGCATCCAGAGCATCGGCCTCCACTGCCTTCTGGGACAGAGAATTCCACAGATTCACAACTCTCTGGGTAAAAAAGCTTTTCCTCATCTCAGTCCCAAATGGCCTACTGCTTATTCTTAAACAGTGACTCCTGGTTCTGGACTTCCCCAACATGGGGAACATTTTTCCTGCATCTAGCCAGTCCAATCCCTTAAGATACAGCACGGAAACAGGCCCTTCAGCCCACTGAGGCAGCGCCAACCAGCTATGACCTCGAACTCTAACACTGTCCCAAACACACTAGGGACAATTCACAATTTTACCGAAGCCAAATAACCTACAAACCTGCACGACTTCAGCGTGGGAGGAATCCAGAGCACCCAGAAAAAACCCACGCAGGTCACGGGGAGAATGTACTAACTCCATACAGACAGCACCCGTAGTTGGGATCGAACGCGGGTCTCTTGTGCTGCAAGTCAGCAACATTACCACTTCACCACTGTGCCGCCCCTTCTTCAAACCGATTACAAGTGTGGTGGGGGGCAGGGAAGGAGTGCATTTGCAGGGCAGATGGTTGGATCAAAGGCCAGAGACAAGAAAGGAAGGTGCAAGACAGGCTTAAAGAGCGGTGGATAGGCATGAAAAGCTGGAGTAACTCAGCGGCAGTATCTCTGGGGAAGAGGAACAGGTGACGTTTCGGGTTGGAAACCTTCTTCAGACTTCAAAATGGTGGATTGTGAAACCAGAGAGAGGAAAATACTGGGGGGTGGAATCCAGGTGGGTGCAACTCCAAAGGGAGAGGTCGAGTAGGCTGGGACTCTATTCCTTGGAGCGCAGGAGGCTGAGGGGCGATCTTATAGAGGTGTACAAGATCATGAGGGGAATAGATGCACAGAGGCTCTTGCCCAGAGTAGGGGAAATCGAGGTCCAGAGGACATAGGTTTACGGTGAAGGGGGAAACGATTTAATAGGAATCTGAGGGGTAACATTTTCCACACAAAGGGTGGTGGGTGTATGGAACAAGCTGCCACAGGCAGGAACTATCCCAATGTTAGACAGGTACGTGGGTAGGACAGGTTTGGAGGAATATGCAACAAATGCAGGCAGAGTGTAGATGGGACACGTTGGCTGTCATGGGCAAGTTGGGCCGAAGGGCCTGTTTCCACTCTGTATCACTGTATGACTATGAATTCGGACAATAAAACACTCTTTATGTTTGACTATTAACCACAAGGTGAGGTTGGACAAACTTGGATGGTTTTCTTTGTAGCTGATGGGGAGAGCCGATTACCAGAAGAAGGGAAAATTGAGATCCAGAGGACATAGGTAGATGGTGAGAGGGGGGGAAAGAGAAGATTTAATAGGAACCTGAGGGATACCAAGCTACTAAGCCATTGGGCAGACACAATAGACACGATAAGATACAAACTGCTGGAATAACTCAGCGGGTCAGGCAGCATTCTGGAGAAAAATTAAAGGTGGAGTAACTCAACGGCAGTATCTCTGGGGAAGCGGAACAGGTGACGTTTCGGGACGGAAACCTTCTTCAGACCTCAAAATGGTGGATTGTGAAACCAGAGAGGAAAATGGTTTCAGACTAGACCCTTCCCCAGTCTGAAGAAGGGTCTCGACCCGAAACGTCACCCATTCCTTCTCTCTAGAGATGCTGCCTGACCCGCTGAGTTACTCCCTGACCCGCTGAGTTACTCCACCATTTTGTGACTATCTTCAGTGTAAACCAGCATCTGCAGTTCCTTCCTACACACGAAGCCATTGATTGGGCTGCCTGCTCTCCAGTAAAGGTGTGCCACATTAATTTATCTGAAGCGAGACAAGTTCTGGATCTTCTCAAGGACGTTCCTTTAGGAAGATGAGGAGGAATTTCTTTGGTCAGAGGGTGGTGAATCTGTGGAATTCATTACCACAGACGTCTGCGGAGGCCAAGTCAATGGATATTTTTAAGGCAGAGATTGATAAATTCTTAATTAGTATATGGTGTCCGGAGTTATGGGGTCGCGAGGCAATGATAGGTCAACCACGGTCGAATGGAGGAGTAGACTTGATGGGCCGAATGGTCTAATTCTGCTCCGAGAACTTATGAACAGGTTTGGTTATCAAAAGCTGCTGTCAAAATCCCAGCACAAGGAATAAGAGGAGAGCGTAACAAGAACAGAATCCCCATCTTTAATAGCAATGCACACACTTCCACTGAATGCACACTGGTGCAGACATGGAAAACAAGATAGTGTTTAATTGAAAATTTCCCATCTGTTAAAAGTTACAAGATTTTACAGCACAGCGTTGCATCTCCAAAGTTCCACGGACGAATTTACTGCAGCAAAAGACGATGGATGTTTCGAAATGCCATTTGGCATCGCACTCGCGTTTCTCCGCAATGGCCAACTCCAAATTCCTTAGAACTTATAATTGTACATATAGATTTCAGAGACACAGAGTGGTAACAGGCCCCTTCGGACCAGCGATCACAACGTACACTCACACTATCCTACACACTAGGGACAATTTACAATTTTTCCCAAGGCTGATTAATTTACAAGCCTGAATGTCTTTGGAGTGTGGGAGGAAACCAGAGAAAACCAATTCAGGTCACCATACTGCCCCAGTTAGTGCCTGCATTTGTGTAGATGGGGCATGTTGGTCGGCGTGGGCAAGTTGGGCTGAACACTGCAAGTTCCAGACTGCATCTCTAAAAACTAAAAAACATTCTTCACAACTAGGGTTGCCAGCTGTCCATATTAGCCAGGACATCCCAAATATCCCATATATTGGGATAAATTAGTTCATCCCGTATTAGGCCCAGGGGGCGCTGTATGCCCGGACACTGAAGGCCCAGACACTGTAGGACTGGGGGCCACTGTAGGCCCGGACACTGAAGGCCTAGACACTGTAGGCCTGGGGCCGCTGTAGGCCCGAGCGCCGCCTAATGGAGGTTGCATAGCAACCCACCTCCCGGCCGCCATTGGTGGAGTGGGAGCTTGTGGCCACTGGCTGGATGAGGTCACGTAGGGCACGGTGACATCACCTTTTGCCCCTTGCTTGGGAGTGAGAAAGTTGGCAACCCCATTCACAACCTCAAGATATTCTCATGTGTTCGGCAATTTAACAAATCAATGGAATATTGTTGAAGTGCCCTCACGACAATAATATTGCCCCAATCTTTCCACAGTGAAAGGAGGTCTACATTAAGTCAAGTATAAAGCGTGCACACACACATACAAACCATTACAGTACAAACATTATATCCCAAAGCCCTCAAGAATCACATGTTCCACATCGACATGCCTTTCTTTGTTCACAGTAGAATGGAATAGCAACTAAGGAGATGAGGCTGATTTGGTCGGCAAGGTACCGCACATAAACATCTCGCTCCTATTGAGACTAAACAAGACATTATATTCCCAGGGCAATGATCTGATTAACCACTGCACAATTATTATACCCATGACATAATGGCACTGTACTGCACAAATATGTTTTTCCAAAGGGTGCAACGAAGATTTCCGAGGACGTTGCCAGGACTCGAGGGCCTGAGCTTTCCACTTTACTTTAGAGATGCAGCGCGGAAACAGGCCCTTCGGCCCACCAAGTCCGCGCCGACCAGCGATCGTCCCAAAGCAACGGCCAAGAAAGCATACCAACTTCCTCAGAAGTCTTAGGAAGCCCCCCCCCCCACCCCAAAACAACTCTCACCAACTTCTACAGATGCGCCGGAGAAAGCATTTTATCAAGACGGTTTGGGAATAGCTCCATCCAAGATCACAAGAAATCGCAGAGAATTGTGGACGCAGCCCAGACCATCACACAAACCAACCGCCCTTCCATCGACTCCATCTACACCTCACGCTGCCTCGGCAAGGCCAGCAGCATAATCAAGGACCAGTCGCACCCTGGCCACTCCCTCTTCGATACCTTTTGCCTGATGGGAGAGGGGAGAAGTGTGAAAACTCACACCTCCAGATTCAGAGACAATCTCTTCACAGCCATTATCAGGCAACTGAACCATCCCATCAACAGCAGGAGAGCAGAACTACTATCTACCTCAGACTATCTTTGATCAGATTTATTCACAAAATGCTGGGGTAACTCAGCAGGTCAGGCAGCATCTCGGGAGAGAAGGAATGGGTGACGTCACCCATTCCTTCTCTCCCGAGATGCTGCCTGACCTGCTGAGTTACCCCAGCATTTTGTGAATAAATCGATTTGTACCAGCATCTGCAGTTATTTTCTTATATCTTTGATCAGACTTCGCTGGCTTTACCTTGTACTGTGGACAAGCCGGCTCGATTGCACTCATGTGTTGCCTTTGCACTGACTGGTTAGCACGCAACAAAAGTTTTTCACTGTACCTCGATACACATGACAATAACTGAAATTGAAAGAGCAAAATAATTTTTTTCTTACACAGTCCGCCGCGCCAACTCAACTCAAGACGAGAGTGAAACTAGTACAGTGGCACAGCAGTAGAGTTGCTGCTTTACAGCGCCAGAGACCCGGGTTCAATCCCGACCACAGCTGCTGTCTGCACGGAGTTTGTACGTTCTCCCCGTGACCTGCGTGGGTTTTCTCAGAGATCTTCGGTTTCCTCCCACACTCCAAAGACGTACAGGTTTGTAGGTTAATTGGCTTGATGTGTAAATCGTCCCTAGTGTGTGTAGGATAGTGTTAATGTGTGGGGGATCGCTGGTCAGTGCGGACTCGGTGGGCCAAAGAGCCTGCTTCCGCGCTGTATCTCTAAACTAAACTAAAGTCTCACTCAATTCCAATCTGCCTGCACGTAATCCACTCTCCTCAAAGAGATGCTAAAGTACACAGTCCATTTTCAGAATGCTGTGCCAAAGAAGGCAGCTGGAATATTGAGACACGAGGAATCTGCTGGAATCTTGAACAAAACTCAAAGTGCTGGGGGAACTCAGCAGGTCAGGCAGCATCTGTGGAAGAGGTCAGAAGGGTCTCGGCTCAAAACGTCACTTGCCCATTTGCTCCACGACCGGGAACCCACCCGGAAGGCCCGGCTCGCCCGCCTGGAGAGGAGGGAGGCGGGACGGCAAGCAGACCGTCTGCGGGAGGGAGGGCGGGAGGGATGGAGAGCACAGTCTCGACAGGGAAGTGGGCCGCTGGAGGCCCTGCAGCAGCCTGCAGGTTCGATCCTGACTACGGGTGCCGTCTGTACGGTGTTTGTACGTTCTCCCCAAGATCTTCCTCCCACGCTCCAAAGACGTACAGGTTTGTAGGTTGATTGGCTTGGTAAATGTAAAAATTGTCCCGAATGGGTATAGGATAGTGTTAGTGTGCGGGGATCGCTGGTCGGCGCGGACTTGGTGGGCCGAAAGGGCCCGTTTCTGCGCTGTATCTCTAAACTAAACCAAACTAAGCCTGGGTCTTGGATGGACCTGCAGTTCCCTTGCATCGTTTAAAATCAGAGCCTGGTGCTGTGTAAAACGAGTTCATTTTCTTTGAAGAAAAATATTTGCCTCAAGGTCAAAACCGCACTTATCTTAAGTCATCGCATCATCTCAAAACATGTTTCACTACTTAATTCAAAGAAATGCAGGCTGGCAAGATTTTAGAATTTACTACCTGCTAATTTCCTTTTATATCATCTACTAAGTTTCTATCTGGCAATTTAGTTTAGTTTAAGATATGCAGTAACAGGCCCACCGAGTCCGCGCAGACCAGTGATCACTCCGTATGCCAACACATTCCATCACACAATAGGGACAATTTACAATTTTACCCCGTACAGTAGTTCTATCCCACACTTTAGTGATAATATACAGAAGCCAAACAACCTACAAACCTGTTTATTCACAAAATGCTGGAGTAACTCAGCAGGTCAGGCAGCATCTCGGGAGGGAAGGAATGGGTGACGTTTCGGGTCGAGATGCTGCCTGACCTGCTGAGTTACTCCAGCATTTTGTGAATAAATCGATTTGTACCAGCATCTGCAGTTATTTTCTTAACCTACAAACCTGTACTGAAGAAGGGTCTCAACCCGAAACATCACCTATTCCTCGTCTCGAGAGATGCTGTCTGTCCCGGCTGAGTTACTCCAACATTTTTGCACCTATCTTCGGTAAAACCTGTGTGCCTTTGGAGTGTGGAAGGAAACCGGAGCACCAGGAGAAAACCCACGCAGGTCACGGGGAGAATGCGGCACGGTGGTGCAGCGATAGAGTTGCTGCCTTGCAGCGCTTGCAGCACCGTTAAACCAGGTTCGATCCCGACTACGGGTGCTGTCTGTACCGAGTTTGTACGTTCTCCCCGTGACCTGCGTGGGTTTTCTCCGAGACCTTTGGTTGCCTCCCACACTCCAAAGACGTACCGGTTTGTAGGTTAATTGGCTTGGCAAATGTAAAAATTGTCCCCAGTGTGTGTAGGATAGTGTTAATATGCGGGGATCGCTGGTCGGCGTGGACCCAGTGGGCCGAAGGGCCTGTTCCCACGCTGTATCTCTAAACTAAATCGCAAAAGCTCCTTACAGACAGCACCCGTGGTCAAGATGGAGCCCGGGTCTCTGGCGTTGTAAGGCAGCAACTCTACCGCTGCACCACCGTGCTGCCCTTAAATGCTTAAAGAATTTCTGGAAGCTTTGACTGGACTTTACCAAATGTCTCTTGGATTATGAACGAAGAATACTTCCCTCCTTCACTCTCCCCGACAAACCCTGCCATGTACAATCCCACAGGCACCAGCTCAAATCCACAAGCATCTCGGATGCAAATGTCAGGATAATATGGCATGGGTTAGTTTAGATTTAGAGATACAGCGCAGAAACAAGCCCTTCGGCCCGCTGAGTCCGCACCGACCAGCGATTCCCACACACTAACACTATCCTACACACAATTTTTACATTTACAAAAGACCCTACAAACCTGTACGTTTTTGGGAATGTGGGAGGAAACCGAAGACCCTGGAGAATACCCACGCAGGTCAAGGGGAGAACGTACAAACTCCGTACAGACAGCACCCGTAGTGAGGATCGAACAAGGGTCTCCGGCGCTGTGAGGCAGCAACTCCACCGCTGCACCACCGTGCTGCCCGATTGCCACACATGAGGAATGTCCGCTGAATAATCACTGCGGCCTTATCGACAGTCACTGCATTGCTCAGAACAGGCAACACCATCCGACATTCAAGGGCGATCTAATCTTGGCTACAAGTTCGCACATGCCAAAACCCCCCCCCGTCAGCCTGGATTCCCACATTCGTTCAGTTTTAAGTGGCGTTTCGGGTTGGAACCCTTCTTCATAAGCTCATGGGTTCCAGGAGCAGAATCAGACCATTCCACTCTGCCATTTAATCATGGCTGATCTATCTTTTCCCCCTTTCCCTTCTCCTGCAGAAGGTTCCTATTCTCTACCTGTCAGTCTGAGGAAGGGTCCCAACCCGAAACATCACCCATCCCTTTTCTCCAGGGATGCTGCCTGACCCACTGAGTTACTGCAGCATATTGTGCCTGTCTTTGGTCTAAACCATCATCTGCAGTTCTGTCCTATATTCTCCAAAGACGTACAGGTATGTAGGTTAATTGACTGGGTAAATGTAAAAATTGTCTCTAGTGTGTGTTAATGTGCGGGGATCGCTGGGCGGCGCGGACTCGGTGGGCCGAAGGGCCTGTTTCCGCGCTGTATCTCTAAATCTAATGAGGAAAAACTTTTTCAGCCAGAGAGTTGTGAATCTGTGGAATTCTCTGCCTCAGAAGGCAGTGGAGGCCAATTCTCTGAATGCATTCAAGAGAGAGCTAGATAGAGCTCTTAAGGATAGCGGAGTCAGGGGGTATGGGGAGAAGGCAGGAACGGGGTAGTGATTGAGAATGATCAGCCATGATCACATTGAATGGCGGTGCTGGCTCGAAGGGCCGAATGGCCTCCTCCTGCACCTATTGTCTATTGTCTAAATCTAAAATGTTAGTTCAGTTTATCATTGTCATGTGTACCGAGGTACAGAGAAGATCTTTTTTGCTGTGTGCTATCCTGTCAGCAGAAAGACTAAACACGATTACAATCGAGCTACCCAGTGTACAGATACAAGATAAAGGACAGAACATTTAGTGCAAGATAAAGGCCAGTAAAGCCCGATTAAAGATGGTCAAGTCAAGTCAAGTCAAGTCAAATTTATTTGTCACATACACATACTCGATGTGCAGTGAAATGAAAGTGGCAATGCCTGCGGGTTGTGCACAAAAATAATTACAGTTACAATAAATAAAGTTAATGTTACTAAACATAGCACCAAAAGTGTCGACAAAAATTTAGTCTCTGGGGTTATCAAAGTTGACAGTCCTGATGGCCTGTGGGAAGAAGCTCCGTCTCATCCTCTCCGTTTTCACAGCGTGACAGCGGAGGCGTTTGCCTGACCGTAGCATCTGGAACAGTCCGTTACTGGGGTGGCAGGGGTCCCTCATGATCTTGCTTGCTCTGGATCTGCACCTCCTGAGGGTCTTCAGTGAGGTAGATCATGACTGCTCTCTAGGTGGTGATAGGATGGATCAGTTATAGACAATAGGTGCAGGAGGAGGCCATTCAGCCCTTCTAGCTAGCACCGCCATTCAATGTGATCATGGCTGATCATTCAGTTGCCTGATCCCAGGGCAATACAATGGCGCGGCAGTATAGTTGCTGCCTTACAGAGACCCGGGTTCGATCTTGACAACAGGTGCTGTCTGTACAGAGTCTGTACGTTCTCCCAGTTACCTGCGTGGGTTTTCTCTGGGTGCTCTGGTTTCCTCACACACACCAAGACGTACAGGTTTGTAGGTTAATTGGCTTGATGTAAATGTAAAATTGTCCAGTGTGTCGGGTAGTGCTAATATGTGGGGATCGCTGGTCGGTGCGGACTCGTTGGGCCGAAGGGCCTGTTTCTTTGCGGTATCTCTGAACTAAACTGGTCCCAGGGTCTGCCCCACGAGTGGCAAGGATGCCTGGTGTAACGACAGCTTAGCGAACGCTACAAAACACAGCGCTAATGAATGTATGTTTAGCCGCTGAGAATTCAGAAGAGTTTTGCACTGTTCTCGTTTCCTTTAGCTTAGAGATACAACGCGAAAACGGGCCCTTTGGCCCACCAAGTCCGCGCGGACCAGCGGTCACCCCGTAGATAGTCATAGAGTGATACAGTGTGGAAACAGGCCCTTCGGCCCAACTTGCCCACACTGGCCAACATGTCCCAGCTACACCTGCCTGCATTTGGTCCATATCCCTCCAAACCTGTCCCATCCATGTACCCGTCTAAATGCTTCTTAAATGTTGTGATAGCACCTGCCTCAACTACCTCCTCCGGCAGCTCGTTCCATACACCCACCACCCTTTTCGTGGAAACGTTAACCCTCTGGTTCCTATTAAATCTTGCCCGCCTCACTTTTAACTCATGTCCTCTTTAAACTAAACACAGAGAACCTTTACTGTATATCCTCTAAAGGTGATTACAGTAAATCTCTAATAATTTACTATGGATACAAGGAACTGCAGAAGCTGGCGCGAGCTGAGTTACTCCAGCACTTTGCGCCTTTACTCTCCAAATAATTCACTGTCTGACCATCAATAATCTTAATGGTTCGGTGTCTTGCTCATCAGATAAATGTTTCCCCAAACTCCCCTGAGATGCACAAGGGTTCCGTTTCTCATTTGCCTCAAACCTAAAGGGGATCACAGAAGAATTTACTACAATACTGTGTAGGATCTTTTAATAAAAAGCAAATTTCAGCATGTTGAGTCATCAATATGAATAATATCCATTAGTCTAGAAAAAGGTTGGATTATCAGTATAGTTTAGCGATACAGCTCAGAAACAGGCCCTCCAGCCTAACAAGTCCGCGCCGACCAGCGATCCCCGCACACTAACACTATTCTACACACACTGGGGACAATTTACAATTATACCAAAGCCAATTAACCGACAAACCTGCACGTCTTTGAAGTGTGCAAGGAAACAGGAGGTCCCGGAAAAAACCCACGCAGGTCACGGGGAGAACGTACAAACTCCGTACAGACAGCACCCGCAGTCAAGATTGATCCTGAGTCTCTGGCGCTGTGAGGCAGCAACTCTACCGCTGAACCACTGTGCTGTGCAATCAGCTTTTTACTGCACATCCTTGCTTATATGGGCGATTTTGTGGGGTGGGAAATTTTTTCAGACTGAACGAAGAGGGGGAAGAGGAAGAAAGCATCAGGTAGGGTGGTTTTGGGAAGATGTTGGACAAAGGCCAGAGGTGTAAAACCAAAGTTAGCATCTGTCCATCAGCGAGAGACGATGGTGCAACTTTGACGTGGTCCTGTTTGGAGAGGTCAGTGATTCATATAAAAAGGTGCGAGGATAGAAGATGGGTGAATCGTGAAACCCGAGGAAGGAATGTAGGTGAAAGGGGGGGAGGGGAACAATGGATGGCAGTCCAGATCATAAGTTATAGGTGCAAGAAGGAACTGCAGATGCAGGTTTAAACCGTAGACACGTAGCTGGAGTAACTCAGCGGGACAGGCAGCAACTCGGGAGAGAAGGAATGAGTGACGTTTCGGGTCGAGACCCTTCTCCAAGCAGAATTAGGCCATTCGGCCCATCAAGTCTACGTCATTCAATCATGGTTCATCCGTCTCTCCCTCTCAACCCCATTCTCCTGCCTTCTCCCCATAACCTGTACTAACCAAGAATCTATCTACCTCCGCTGTGAAAATATCCATTGACTTGACCTCCACAGCCGCCTGTGGCAATGAATTCCAGATTTAGATAGAGCTCTAAGGGCTAGCGGAATCAAGAGATATGGGGAGAAGGGGTTACTGATTGTGGATGGTCAGCCATGATCACATTGAATGGTGGTGCTGGCTCAATGGCCTACACCTGCACCTATTTTCTATGTTTGTTTCTATTCACCAACCTCCGACTAAAGAAATTCCTCCTCTCCTTTCTAAAGGTGCATCCTTTTCTTCTGAGGCTGTGACCTCTGGTCCTAGACTCTCCCACTAGTGGAAACATCCTCTCCACGTCCACTCTATCCGGGCCTTTCACTATTCGGTAAGTTTCAATGAGGTCCCCTCTGTTGAAGCACAAGAGATGGTGGTGGGGTGGGAGGAGAAACCAAGACCCTGTTACTGGGAGAGGAGGATAATTTGTCACTCAAGCTGCACCCTTTAGATGAGATACAGCGTGGAATCAGGCCCTTCGGCCCACTGAGTCTGTGTCGACCAGCAATCACCCCGTGCACAAGCACTATCTCACTGGAACTACCATCTGTCCCATTAGAGACCCTTGGACTATCTTTGATGGGACTTCACCTTGCACTAAACGTTATTCCTTCTATCATGTATCATGTACACCGTAAATGGCTCGATTGCAATCATGTCTAGCCTATCCGCTGACTGGTTAGCAACAAAAGTTTTTCATTGTACCTCGGTACACGTGACAATAAATTAAATTCAAACGCACCAGGGACAATTGCTCAATTGCAACATTACAGTCTGGTTTGGGAACAGCTCTGCCCAGGACAGGATGGCAGAACGCACCATGGGAACTACACTCGTCCCCCTGCAGGACCTATACATCAGGAGGTGCAGATCCAGAGCAAGCAAGATCATGAGGGACCCCTGCCACCCCAGTAACGGACTGTTCCAGATGCTACGATCAGGCAAACGCCTCCGCTGTCACGCTGTGAAAATGGAGAGGATGAGACGGAGCTTCTTCCCACAGGCCATCAGGACTGTCAACTTTTATAACCCCAGAGACTAAATTTTTGTCGACACTAATAGTAACTTATTAACTTTATTTATATGCTGTAACTGTAATTCTTTGTGCACAACCCGCAGGCACTGCCACTTTCATTTCACTGCACATCGTGTATGTGTATGTGACAAATAAATTTGACTTGACTGACTTGACTTGACATGACATCCAATGCAAGACAATGCCACTAACCTGCCTTGCCCCACACCCATTTATTACTGTCTCTGGTTTGTTTATGTGGGGTGGGGGGGGCTGGGGCCAGGGGAAACTTTTTTTTCCAATCTCTTACCTTGCCGGAGATGCGATTGTTTTCCAGATCGTATCTCCGGTCGCTGTGCGGCCTAACATCGTGGAGCTGGCGGCCTCTGCTCGGGACTGACTTTGAGCCCCATCACGGGGCCGCGGACATACCATCGGAGCCTGCGATCCCTTGCCTGGGGTCGACACTCCAACCGCGGCCTGCGGACTTCAACATCAAGGAGCTTGCAGTCTCGGATGGAGGCCGATGTCGGGAAGCTCCAAAGCCACAGGAGGTTGGACGAGCCCCGACTCGGTGTCCAATCGCCCGGCCCGGGGGAGCCGAGATTCCCTCCGATGCGGGAGCTTGATCGCCCCGACGCGGAGGGCCCGACTGCCAGCTATGGGAGCCAAGATCGTCCCCTCAACGGAAGGCTCGAGGCCCCCGACTGTGGGAGGACAAAGAAGGGAAGAAGGTTGAACTTTTTTTTCACCTTCCATCATAGTGAGGAATGTGGAGGAGTCACTGTGGTAGATGTTCATGTTAAAATGTACTTTGTTGCTTTTTATTGGTATGACTGAATGGCAAATCAAATTCCTCGTATATTGCAAAACATACTTGGCTAATAAAGTATGATTATGATAATTAACACAATTCTCTGAAGAGCTGAAACAGTTCCTTTATCTGCTGAATTGGTCCTACTAATATCTTAAAGTTCAAGGGAATCGCTTCTTGCCCTTACAAATTCCAGGAAGCATCATTTTATTTTGCGGATTCTTTCTTACTTGTTTAACCCATTCAGGGAAACCAATGCTATGTTTGCCCTTTCCAGGAACAAATTATCCTTCTTAAGGATAGGCACGAAAAGCTGAAGTAACTCAGCGGGTCAGGAAGCATCTCTGGAGAGAAGGACAGGGCGACATTGAGTCGGGACCCTTCTTCAGATTGTTTGAGGTTTGGTGCCAGGTACTCAGTGCTCCAGCTATGTCGTAACAAGTGTTTACGGAAGACAATTTTCGCAAGTCCTAAGAGCAGAATTAGGCCATTCGGCCCATCAAGTCTACCTCGCCATTCAAGCATGGCTGATTTATCTTTCCCCCTCAACCGCATTCTCCTGCCTGGAGTACTGTGTGCAGTTTTGGTCTCCAAATATGAGGAAGGATATTCTTGCTATTGAAGGCGTGCAGCGTAGGCTCACTAGGTTAAATCTCGGAATGGCGGGACTGTCGTATGTTGAAAGACTGGAGCGACTAGGCTTGTATACACTAGAATTTAGACGGATGAGGGGATCTTATTGAAAAATAAGATTATTAAGGGGTTGGACACGTTAGAGGCAGGAAACATGTTCCAAATGTTGGGGGAGTCCAGAACCAGGGGCTACAGTTTAAGCATTCCGGCAGGCAGGTTTGCCACTGCTACACGGGTGGTTTTAAACTAAATGGGGGGGGGGGGAGATGTCAAATGGGATAGTCAAGGATGGAGTTAAAGGGAAAGAGAGTAAAGGGATAGATAATGACCCAAGAAGTAACAGGAAAGAAAGCTCACAAAGGGATAGGAGAATATGGCCAAGTGTAATAGGGATCGATGTGAAGAGTGAGATAAGTAAGGAATTAAAAGTACTGTATATGAATGCGCGAAGTATAAGAAATAAAGTAGATGAGCTTGAGGCTCAGTTAGAGGTTGGTAGATATGACATTGTGGGGATTACAGAAACGTGGCTGCAGGAGGATCAGGCCTGGGAACTTAATATTCAGGGTTATACATCCTATAGAAAGGACAGGCAGGTGGGAAGAGGCGGTGGGGTAGCTCTGCTGGTGAGGGATGAAATTCAGTCCCTTGCGAGGGAAGACATAGGGACTGACGAGGTAGAGTCACTGTGGATTGAGTTGAGGAATTGTAAAGGCAAGAAGACACTAATTGGTGTTATCTACAGACCCCCAAATAGTAGCCCGGATGAAGGGTGTAAGATGCAGCAGGAGTTAAAACTGGCATGTAACAAAGGTAATGCCACTGTGGTGATGGGGGATTTAAATATGCAGGTAGACCGGGAAAATCAGGTTGGTTCTGGACCCCAAGAAAGAGAGTTTGTAGAGTGACTCCGAGATGGATTCTTAGAGCAGCTTGCAATGGAGGCTACCAGAGAAAAGGCAATTCTGGATTTAGTGTTGTCCAACGAACCAGATTTGATAAGAGAACTCGAGGTAAAGGAACCGCTAGGAGGTAGTGATCATAATATGATTAGTTTTAATCTGCAATTTGAGGAGAAGGTTAAATCGGAAGTGTCAGTGTTGAAGTTGAACAAAGGGGACTATGAAGGCATGAGAGCGGAGCTGGCCAAGGTAGACTGGAAAGGGATCCTAGCAGGATTGACGGTGGAACAGCAATGGCAGGAATTTCTGGGCATAATCTGGAAGACGCAGGATCATTTCATTCCAAAAAGGAAGAAAGATTCTAAGGGGAGTAGGAGGCAACCGTGGCTGACAAGGGAAGTTAGGGATGGAATAAAACTAAAAGAAAAGATGTATAACACAGCAAAGAGTAGCCAGAAGCCAGAGGATTGGGAAACTTTCATAGGACAACAGAAGGTAACAAAACGGGCAATACGGGCTGAAAAGATGAAGTACGAGGGGAAGCTGGCCAAGAATATAAAGAAGGACAGTAAAAGCTTCTTTAGATATGTTAAGAAAAAAAGAGTAGCAAAGTCAAATGTGGGTCCCTTGAAGGCAGACACGGGTGAAATTATTATGGGTAACAAGGAAATGGCAGAAGAGTTGAACAGGTAGTTCGGAACTGTCTTTACTAAGGAAGACACAAACAATCTCCCAGATGTACTGGAGGACAGAGGACCTAAGGGGGTAGAGGAACTGAAAGAAATTTTCATTAAGCGAGAAATAGTATTGGGTAGACTAATGGGACTGATGGATGATAAATCCCCTGGGCCTGATGGTCTGCATCCGAGGGTCCTCAGGGAGGTGGCTCTAGAAATAGTGGACGCATTGGTGATCATTTTCCAACGTTCAATAGATTCAGGATCAGTTCCTGTGGATTGGAGGATAGCTAATGTTACCCACTTTTCAAGGAAGGAGCGAGAGAGAAAACAGGGAATTATAGACCAGTTAGCCTGACTTCGGTGGTGGGAAAGATGTTGGAGTCAATTATTAAAGAGGTAATAACGGTGCATTTGGATAGCAGTAAAAGGATAAGTCCAAGTCAGCATGGATTTATGAAAGGGAAATCATGCTTGACTAATCTTCTGGAATTTTTTTAGGACGTCACAAGTAAAATGGATGAAGGGGAGCCAGTGGATGTAGTGTATCTAGACTTCCAGAAAGCCTTTGATAAGGGAGATTGGTGGCTAAAATTAGAGCACATGGTATTGGTGGTAGGGTGTTGACATGGATAGAAAATTGGTTGGCAGACAGGAAGCAAAGAGTAAGAGTAAACGGGTCCTTTTCAGAATGGCAGGCATTGGCGAGTGGAGTGCTGCAAGGCTCGGTGTTGGGGCCGCAACTGTTTACCATATATTAATGATTTGGAAGCAGGAATTAGAAGCAACACTAGCAAGTTTACGGATGACAAAGCTGGGTGGCAGTGTAAACTGTGAAGAGGATGTTAGGAGGTTGCACCTATTGAACACTGCAAACACCAACTAAACCTTGAACTACAAGTTGTGTTGATTGCACAAGGGACTTCGGGGTGTTTGTTTTGCTTTGCACGATATAGTTATTTTATTTATAGAATTTCTTTTTGTTTGATTATTAAGATATATATTGAGTACTGTGTTTACAAACCTGCACTGTGCTTACAAAACAATAGGGGCAGCACAGCATCACAGTAGTGGAGTTGCTGCCTTACAGTGAGTGCCAGGAACCTGGGTTCGATCCTGACTGCGGGTGCTGTCTGTACAGAGTTTGTACGTTCTCCCCGTGACCCACATGGGTTTTCTCCAGGATCTGCGCTTTCCTCCTGCACTCCAAAGACGTACAGGTTTGTAGGTTAATTGGCTTTGATGAAGATCGAAAATGATCCCTAGAGTGTGTAGGATGTCGTTAGCGTACAGGGTGATCGCTGGTCAGCGTGGACACGGTGGGCTGAAAGGCCTGGAGGCCCAGTCAATGGATATTAAGGCAGAGATAGATAGATTCTTGATTAGTACGAGTGTCAGGGGTTATGGGGAGAAGGCAAGAGAATGGGGTTAGGAGGGAGAGATGGATCAGCCACGAGTGAATTGGCAGAGTAGACTAGATGAGCCGAATGTACACAAAATGCTGGAGTAACTCAGCGGGACGGGCAGCATCTCTGGAGAAATGGAATGGGTGACGTGTCGGATCGAGACCCTTCTTCACACCCTGCTCCGATCACAGGACCTTTCAGCACTCTTTGTCTAAATCAAACTAAAACATTGCTTGGACCATCACAGGTACTGACCTCCCCACCACCGAAAGCATCTAGAGGAGGCATGGCCCCAAAGGTGCAGCCAATATCAACGATTCAAATCTGGCCACGTTCTTATTCACTGCTAATGTTGGGCAGAAGGTACAGGTATCCGAAAACCCACGACCACCAGCTATAATTTCAGCTTCTTCCCAGCTCCCCTAAGCACCTTGAACATTTACCCAGTAGACATCTTTTCTATAGGACCAGTAACCCATTCTTAGAGTTTGTTTTGCTTTGCACGATATAGTTATTTTATTTATCGAATTTCTTTTTGTTTGTTTGATTATTATGTTATATATTGAGTACTGTGTTTACAATTCTATGTTAGCATAGGTAGCGCAGCGGTACAGTTGCTGCTTTACAGCGAATGCAGCGCCGGAGACTCAGGTTCGATCCTGACTACGGGTGCTGCACTGTAAGGAGTTTGTACGTTCTCCCCGTGACCTGCGTGGGTTTTCTCCGAGATCTTCGGTTTCCTCCCACACTCCAAAGACGTACAGGTATGTAGGTTAATTGGCTGGGTAAAATGTAAAAATTGTCCCTAGTGGGTGTAGGATAGTGTTAATGTACAGGGATCGCTGGGCGGCACGGACTTGGTGGGCCGAAAAGGCCTGTTTCCGGCTGTATATATATGATATGATATATATTGAGTACTGTGTTTACAATTCTATGTTATATATTGAGTACTGTTTACAATTCTATCATGTGCTTACAAAACAATAGGGCTGGCACAGCAGTAGAGTTGCTGCCTTGCAGAGGCAGACACCCGGGTTCAATCCTGACTGCGGTCGCTGTCTGTGCGGAGTTTGTACGTTCTCCCCGTGACCCGCGTGGGTTTTCTCCGAGATCTGCGGTTTTCTCCCACACTCGGGTTGGGACCCTTCTTCAGCAGAACAGCACACGGATATACATTTACAAGTGGTGTAAGAAAATAAATGCTGGTACAAATCGAAGGTATTTATTCACAAAATGCTGGAGTAACTCAGCAGGTCAGGCAGCATCTCAGGAGAGAAGGAATGAAGAAGGGTTTCGACCCGAAACGTCACCCTTTCCTTCATTCCAGAGATGCTGCCTGACCTGCTGAGTTACTCCAGCATTTTGTGAATAAATACATTTACAATAATTTACATTTCTCTAGCAGGCAAAAGGGGGGAAAATGTAGTGAGGCTTAAGAGAAAAAGCCATCAAGGTATAAGCATGTCTGAGGGGAGATTCGAGGCGACATGCATCAGGTAGCAGCGATGCAGGCCGAAAGACAGACCTGGAATCTTATACCTTGCAAATGCAGTCATTCCACCTGCAGTCATTCCTTCTCTCCAGAGATGCTGCCTGACCCGTTGAGTTACTCCAGCATTTTGTGATACCTTCGACTTGTACCAGCATCTGCAGTTATTTTCCCACACCACTTGCAAGCTTAACGCAACTGCTTCATTACAAAACATCCTTTGCCTAATTAAAGCTAAGCATGCAATTATGCAAACAAAACTAGGGAACGCAGCGATCGCTGGATGCAGTGCTTCACCTGTACACAACCCCCCCCCCCCCCCAACAAAAAAAAAAAACAGTCATGAAGTGCATTTGCACTTCTTTGTATTTCAGTGCATTGCCATTGAATTTCAGTCCAATGCAATGCATGTCAGTGCCGTGCATTTCATAGTCGTTGCATTTCAATAAATTGCGAAAAGCATGCATGCGAATCTCTCTGCACGGAGAGAAAAAAAAAGACCACAAAACACCGGGATGCTGCCTGACCCGCTGAGTTGCTCCAGCATTTTGTGAAATGAATACCTTCGATTTGTACCTGCATCTGCAGTTATTTTCTTACACATAAACACCGACGTTATTTGCAAAGGAAAATCCTTTTTTTTGTGGGGTTGACATTTGTCACGCTTGGCAGATTTTAGCGGGAGGGGAGGGGGTAAATAAAGCGATGGGTGTTTTGCAAACGGTGCAAGGACACTGCAGATGCATGGAGACTGCAGATGCATGGAGACTGCAGATGCATGGAGATTGCATGGTGACTGCAGATGCATGGCGTCTGGGCCACATTCTTTTTTTTTTGTGAATTAAAAATGCGGCCGGTCACGTGGGCGCCGCGCCGGGCCCCGCCCCTCCATTGTGACGTCACTGGGGACCGGCTCCTCCTCCTCCTCGTGTCCCAAGGTTCCGGACCCGCGGTGACGTCGCGGCCGACACAACGTTCCATGGGTCTCCCCCCCCCCCCCTCCCCCTCCTCAAGCCGACTGGTTGCAAAAGGGCAGTGCAGACCAAAAAGTATCATGGTGCAAACAAGATAAGAGAGGAGATGCAGGGAAGGAGGAAAGGCTACCAGTCAGGTCCATCATTACAAAGACACCAACTTTTATTCCTGCCAATTTGCTTTTTCTTTCCTTTTAAAAAAACAAAAAAACTCCAAGCACACCATTAAAGCTTCACCACTTTCGTTTTGTTGCAAGGTTTTTCTTCTTCAAAAAGCATTTGCAAAGGATTAAATGCAAGCACAAAAAAAAAATGCCAGCCCTCGAGCCGGGTTGCAAAGCAGGCGCTTGGGACAAGGGGAGAGAGACACGGGGGAAGGAAGCAATGTCACCAGGTCCATTGCAAAGACAACTTTTTCCTGACAATTTGCCTTTTCTTTCCTTTTTAAAAAAAACTCCATGCACCCCATTAAAGCTTCATCCCTTTCGTTTTGTTGCAAGGTTTTTCTTCAAAAAGCATTTGCAAAGGATTAAATGCAAGCACAAAAACAATGCCAGCCCTCGGGCTGTGTTGCAAACCTGGCGCTCGGGACAAGGAGGGGAGACACACAACAGGGAAGGAAGCAATGCCACCAGGTCCATTGCAAAGACACCAACTTTTTCCTGCCAATTTGCTTTTTCTTTTCTTTTTTTTTTATTAAACTCCATGCACCAGCAACGTTTACCCCATTAAAGCTTCACCCCTTTCATTTGGTTGCAAATGTTTTGAAGAAGAAAACCTTGCAAAGGATTAAATGCAAGCACAAAAAAAAATACCAGCCCTCGGGCTGGGTTGCAAACCTGGCGCTTGGGGCAAGGAGAGACACGGGGGATGGAAGCAATGCCACCAGGTCCATTGCAAAGACACCAACTTTTTCCTGCCAATTAGCACTTTTTTAAATTAAAGCTCCATGCCCCAGCAATGTTTACCCCATTAAAGCTTCACCCCTTTCGTTTTGTTGCAAGGTTTTCTTCTTCAAAAGCATTTGCAACCAGGCACAAGGAGAGGAGATACATAACACGGAAGGAAGCAATGCCACCAGGTCCATTGCAAAGACACCAACTTTTTCCAGCCAATTTGCCAAAATAAAAAGACCACACACCAGTAACATCTTCAAAAGTTCTCCCCTTTCGTTTTGTTGCAGGTTTTTTTCCTTCAAAGCATTTGCAAAGGTCTCAACCAGAAACGTCACCCATTTCTTCTCTCCAGAGATCCCACCTGACCCGCTGAGTTACTCCAGCTTTTTGTGTCTTATTTGCAAAGGATTAGATGCAACCAAAACAAAATGCAAACCCCTCAAGCCGGTTGCAAGCAGGTGCTGGGGCAAAGAGAACAGATACAGGGAAGTATTCTGCCATTTTGCTTTGTTTTGCAATAAACATCATGCACCAACACCACATTCAAAACTTCTCCCCTTTCGTTTTGCCGAAAGGTTTCTTCTTAAAAGAAATGGCAAAGGATTAAATGCGAGCAATAAAGAATGTATGCAAAACTGCAAGCCCCCTCTCCCTTCACGTCGACTAGCTACAAAATGCACGAGTGCAACCAGGCAGAGGGGGTGAGGAGAGGGGAAAGAATGCGACCAGGTCAATAGGTGTAGGAGTAGGCCATTCGGCCCTTCGAGCCAGCACCGCCATTCAATGTGATCATGGCTGATCATCCACAATCAGTACCCCGTTCCTGCCTTCTCCCCCTACCGCCACTATTATGAAGAGCTCTATCTAACTCTCTCTTGAAAGCATCCAGAGAATTGGCCTCCACTGCCTTCTGAGGCAGAGAATTCCACAAGATTCACAACTCTCTTGAGTGAAAACGTTATGCCTCATCTCCGTTCTAAATGGCCTACCCCTTATTCTTAAACCGTGGCCCCTGGTTCTGGACTCCCCCAACTACGGGAACATGTTTCCTGCCTCTAGTGTGTCCAATCCCCTAATAATCTTAAGTTTAAGAAAATAACTGCAGATGCCGTTACAAATCGAAGGTATTTATTCACAAAATGCTGGAGTAACTCAGCAGGTCAGGCAGCATCTCAGGAGAGAAGGAATGGGTGACGTTTCAGGTGGACCCAAAACGTCACCCATTCCTTCTCTCCTGAGATGCTGCCTGACCTGCTGAGTTACTCCAGCATTTTGTGAATAAAAACCTTAATAATCTTATATGTTTCAATAACTCCTTCTAAATTCCAGTGTTCCAGGTCCATTGCAGACACCCCAACATTCTGCCAATTTGCTTTTTTTGGGGCAAAAACATGCACCAGTAACATATTCAACCCCCCCCCCCCGGCCCGATTTCATTTAGTGGCAAGGTTTCTTCTTCAAATCAATCACTAAAGGATTAAATGCAAGAATTTAAAACATGCAAGCCCCCCATTCCCCTCGCGTCGACTTGTTGCAAAAAGGGCCCGCTGCAGCCCCAGCTATCCCGCAGTGCAACCAGGCACGGGGGGGGGGGGGGCAAGGAGAGGAGATAAGAGGGAGCAAGGCGACCAGGTCCTTTGCAAAGACACCCCAACCTTCTGCCCGTTTGCTTTTTTCCCCCATGCACTAGCACCACATTCAAAACTTCACCACCCCCCCCCCCTCCCCTCCCCTTCGAGGCGTCTCCTTTATTGCAATTGCAAAAGGATTAAATGTAAGCAAGAAGCAGCCTATTGCCTGGTACGTTTCCCCCCTCTCTCCACCCCCACCTCCCCACTCCCCCCCTGCACGGCCTCTTCTTTAAAGCAATTGCAAAGGATTAAATGCAAGCAACCTATTGCCTTGTAGGGGTTTTTTTTAAATAGACATTTTAAACTTTTAGCAAACCCTGCAATGCGTCAGATGTTCCTTTTAAAATGCACCCGGTTGGGTCTTTAAAAATTTTTTTTTTTTGCAAGTCGTTTGTTTCCATGTGGCACATGGATTGCTTTCCACGCAATCAGCAATTTTGACAAGTTGTGGAGATGGGACAAAAAAAAAATTTAATCCTCTCCCGCGGTGATTTAAGGAGAGGGAAGAGAATAGTTTTTTCCTTTGGCAAGGTTAGGAACATTGTGGTCCCAGTCGAAGTCATTACAAGCAACCGAGTTAAGTCAGACAATAAAGTACCATCATCATCTGTAGTGAACGCGTTCCTTTATTTAATCAGTCAAGAGACCTCCTCTCTCTCCCTCCCACCCCCTCCAAAAAAAAACTGGGAGCACTCATGAGAAACCTTTACCTTTTTATTTGTAATGCAAACCGCAATTCAAGCCTTTTAAACTACTGCAATCTCCCCCATTTACCTACAGGCCCTGAATAATTCACATACACATCCGCCAACTGCAGACAGTAACCTTTTCTTTGAAGAAAATGTTTTGGAAGGGAGGAGGAGGGGGGGGGGGAGAGAAAGAGGGGGGGGGGGAGAAAGGAGAGAAGGGAAAGAAACAGGAGAGAGGGGGGAGAGAAAGAGGAGAGAGGGGGAGAGATAGAGGAGAGAGATAGAGGAGAGAGGGGAGAGAAAGAGGAGAGAGGGGGAGAAAGAGGAGGGGGAGAAAGAGGAGAGAGGGGGGAGAAAGAGGAGAGAGGGGGGAGAAAGAGGAGAGAGGGGAGAGAAAAAGGAGAGATGGGGAGAGAAAGGAGAGAGGGGGAGAGAAAGAGGAGAGAGGGGGGAGAAAGAGGAGAGAGGGGAGAGAAAGAGGAGAGAGGGGAGAGAAAGAGGAGAGAGGGGGAGAGAAAGAGGAGAGATGGGGAGAGAAAAAGGAGAGATGGGGGAGAGAAAGGAGAGAGGGGGAAGAGAAAGAGGAGGGGGAAGAGAAAGAGGAGGGGGGAAGAGAAAGAGGAGGGGGAAGAGAAAGAGGAGGGGGAAGAGAAAGAGGAGGGGGAAGAGAAAGAGGAGGGGGAAGAGAAAGAGGAGGGGGAAGAGAAAGAGGAGGGGGAAGAGAAAGAGGAGGGGGAAGAGAAAGAGGAGAGGGAAGAGAAAGAGGAGGGGGAAGAGAAAGAGGAGAGGGGGGAAGAGAAAGGTGAGAGGGGGGAAGAGAAAGGTGAGAGGGGGGAAGAGAAAGAGGAGAGGGGGGGAAGAGAAAGAGGAGAGGGGGGGGAAGAGAAAGAGGAGGGGGAAGAGAAAGAGGAGAGGGGGGAAGAGAAAGAGGAGAGGGGGGAAGAGAAAGAGGAGAGGGGGGGAAGAGAAAGATGAGAGGGGGAAGAGAAAGATGAGAGGGGGAAGAGAAAGAGGAGGGGGGAAGAGAAAGAGGAGGGGGGAAGAGAAAGAGGAGGGGCGGAAGAGAAAGAGGAGGGGGAAGAGAAAGAGGAGAGGGGGGAAGAGAAAGAGGAGAGGGGGAAGAGAAAGAGGAGAGGGGAAGAGAAAGAGGAGAGGGGGAAGAGAAAGAGGAGAGGGGGAAGAGAAAGAGGAGAGGGGGAAGAGAAAGAGGAGAGGGGGAAGAGAAAGAGGAGAGGGGAAGAGAAAGAGGAGAGGGGGAAGAGAAAGAGGAGAGGGGGAAGAGAAAGAGGAGAGGGGGGAGAGAGAAAGAGGAGGGGGGAAGAGAAAGAGGAGGGGGGAAGAGAAAGAGAGGGGGGGAAGAGAAAGAGGAGAGGGGGGAAGAGAAAGAGGAGAGGGGGGAAGAGAAAGAGGAGAGGGGGGGAAGAGAAAGAGGAGAGGGGGGGAGAGAAAGAGGAGAGGGGGGGGGTGAGAGAGGAGAGGAGGGGGGAGATTGTAATGCAAACATTGCAACCAGATTACAGCGTGACCATGTGGCAATCACCAAAAACACACACACACACAACAAAAAATATATAAACTGGTCTGAAATAAAATGGCAACTTGCACAAAAAAGCCTGCATTAAATTGGGGATTCCATGGAAGGGGGGGTGGGGGGACTGTACAGCTGCTTGAGAGGTTGGAAAGAAGAGGGAGAGAGAGAGAGAGAGAGAGAGGAGAAACCTGCTCAGGCATAAGAGTTCAACAACAAGACGATGCAGGGTTGCCATTATTAACGCGAGCAGAAGCGACCGGCGGCGGTGGAAAGATGCAAAATGGGGAGCCAAAAACAATGCTAAAGGGAGGGGAGGAATGAAAAAATATTTTGCAAAAGGGGAGAGCTAGAGGGGCGGCCGAAGAAAATTAATAGTCGGTGGCAAGTATTCGTGTAGAGAGGGGATTGATTGCACCCCCCCCCCCACACACACTCTTTTCTCCTTCACACAAGGAAGCTTTGCAACACAACAGGCCGGCTGAAACACCATTAAATAACTCGACCCAATGCAACCAATATATACATACATATATCCACACAAATATATATATATAAAACCAAAACATCCTCGCTTTCCAAGCAGCCAAAACACCAAAGGAAAAAGGATTTGTGTGTGTGTGTGTGTGTTCAAATTCAGACAAACCTATGAAAGGAAATCATTGTGTCTACAAAATTAAGGGAGAAGGAAAAAATAATGGGAAAATAATCACAAGACTGTGTGCAATAAATAACCACGTCGGATTAAACAGCTCTACAAAATTAAAAAAAAAACCATGACAAAAGCAACAACAACAAAAAAAAAAAAAAGAAAAAGCTTGGTGTTTTATTTTTTTTAAAACCAACACACACATATGTTACAGGCAGAGCCAGCCCCCTCAGCATTTAAACATTTAAAACACCATTAGAAAACAAGTTCTGAAGCCACTTACTAATCTTTTGTGAATTATATTCCTCTTGGGTCTTTCTCTGGTCATTCTGTTGTTCCAATTTTCGTTGCGAAGGGGAGAAAATTCCACATTAAGTCAAATCTCCTCGAGGTTTGGGATAATTTTTTTTTTAAAAAACCCTTGTATTTACAAAGCTCTTTCTCTCTCTCTCTCTTTTTCTCCTTGCTGTTCGGTTGCTTCTTCCTCTTTTTTGTTGGTGTGTGTGTGTGTGTGTGTGTGTGTGTGTCGAGTGTGAGAGAGAGATATTAAAATCCAAAGTTGAGGGATGGAAAGAAAAGAGAAAAGAAAATAAATAATTCCAACGAAAAAAAAAAATAAAAAAATTTGAAAAAAATAAAAAATACAACAAACAAAAAAACTCTTCTTCAAATTGTACAAAAACACACACACACACACACACACAAAGCTAGTCACTGCATCACTGAAGGGAAAAGAATGAACCTTAGCAAAGAACAACACAGGAAAAAAAAAAAAGAAAATTTGGACCCAAGTTGAATTTTAACAAGAAAGGAAAAAAAATAAAAATTTGGAAGTTACATCTTGAACCAGAAGCTAAAAAAAGCACATTGGAGGAGAAAGAGAGAGAGAGAGAGAGAGAGAGAGAGAGAGAGAAAGGGGGGGGTAAAATAATGTGGTCACGTTGAGAGTGCAGAGTGTTCAACACACACACATATCTGTCTGTGAGCCAGGCCAGCAGAGCAGAGCAGCAACACTAACACACACTCTCTCTCTCACACACACACTCACTCTCAGCAGGCAGCTAGCTCACAGGCCGCACTTTAAATGACCACGTTAGGCCGCTCCCGGCGCCACGCAGGCTCCACACCGCCCCTGCCGGGGAGCGCCCGAACCGCAGCCGGCACCTTCAGAATCAGCATCAGGATCATCAGAATCATCAGCGCCGGAGGCTCCACACCGCCCCTGCCGGGGAGCGCCCGAACCGCAGCCGGCACCTTCAGAATCAGCATCAGAATCATCAGGATCATCAGGATCATCAGAATCATCAGCGCCGGAGGCTCCACACCGCCCCTGCCGGGCAGCGCCCCGAAACGCAGCCGGCACCTTCAGAATCAGCATCAGAATCATCAGGATCATCGGAATCATCAGGATCATCAGAATCAGAATCATCAGAATCATCAGAATCAGAATCATCAGGATCATCAGAATCATCAGGATCATCAGAATCATCAGCGCCGGAGGCTCCACACCGCCCCTGCCGGACAGCGCCCAAACCACAGCCGGTACCTTCAGAATCAGCATCAGAATCATCAGGATCAGAATCATCAGAATCATCAGCGCCGGAGGCTCCACACCTCCCCTGCCGGGCAGCGCCCGAACCGCAGCTGGCACTTCAGAATCAGAATCAGAATCATCAGGATCATCAGAATCAGAATAGTCAGAATCAGAATCATCAGCGCCGGAGGCTCCACACCGCCCCTGCCGGGCAGCGCCCGAACCGCAGCTGGCACTTCAGAATCAGAATCAGAATCATCAGGATCATCAGAATCAGAATAGTCAGAATCAGAATCATCAGCGCCGGAGGCTCCACACCGCCCCTGCCGGGCAGCGCCCCGAAACGCAGCCGGCACCTTCAGAATCAGCATCAGAATCATCAGGATCATCAGGATCATCAGAATCATCAGGATCATCAGAATCATCAGCGCCGGAGGCTCCACACCGCCCCTGCCGGGCAGCGCCCCGAAACGCAGCCGGCACCTTCAGAATCAGAATCATCAAGATCAGAATCATCAGGATCATCAGAATCATCAGAATCAGAATCATCAGAATCATCAGAATCATCAGGATCATCAGGATCATCAGAATCAGAATCATCAGAATCATCAGGATCATCAGAATCAGAATCATCAGAATCATCAGAATCATCAGAATCATCAGCGCCAGAGGCTCCACACCGCCCCTGCCGGACAGCACCCGAACCACAGCTGGCACTTCAGAATCAGAATCATCAGGATCATCAGAATCAGAATAGTCAGAATCAGAATCATCAGCGCCGGAGGCTCCACACCGCCCCTGCCGGACAGCGCCCGAACCACAGCTGGCACCTTCACAATCAGAATCAGAATCAACAGGATCAGAATCATCAGAATCATCAGCGCCGGAGGCTCCACACCGCCCCTGCCGGGCAGCGCCCGAACCGCAGCTGGCACTTCAGAATCACAATCAGAATCAGAATCATCAGGATCATCAGAATCATCAGAATCATCAGGATCATCAGAATCAGAATCATCAGAATCATCAGCGCCAGAGGCTCCACACCGCCCCTACCAGGCAGCGCCCGAACCACAGCCGGTACCTTCAGAATCAGCATCAGAATCATCAGGATCAGAATCATCAGAATCATCAGCGCCGGAGGCTCCACACCGCCCCTGCCAGGCAGCGCCCGAACCGCAGCTGGCACTTCAGAATCAGAATCAGAATCATCAGGATCATCAGAATCAGAATAGTCAGAATCAGAATCATCAGCGCCGGAGGCTCCACACCGCCCCTGCCGGGCAGTGCCCGAACCGCAGCTGGCACTTTCAGAATCAGAATCATGAGGATCAGCATCAGGATCATCAGAATCAGAATCATCAGAATCGTCAGAATCAGAATCATCAGCGCCGGAGGCTCCACACCGCCCCTGCCGGGCAGCGCCCCGAACCGCAGCTGGCACTTCAGAATAAGAATCAGGATCATCAGGATCAGAATCATCAGAATCATCAGTGCCGGAGGCTCCACACCGCCCCTGCCGGGCAGCGCCCGAACCGCAGCTGGCACCTTCAGAATCAGAATCATCAGGATCAGAATCAGAATCATCAGGATCAGGATCAACAGAATCAGAATCAGCATCATCAGAATCAGAATCATCAGAATAATCAGGATCAACAGAATCAGAATCAGAATCATCAGAATCAGAATCATCAGAATCAGAATTAGGCCGCTCCCGGCGTCACGCAGGCTCCACACTGCCCCTGCCGGGCAGCGCCCGAACCGCAGCTGGCACCATCAGAATCAGGATCATCAGGATCAGAATCAGAATCATCAGGATCAGAATCAGAATCAGAATAATCAGAATCAGGTATTTATTCACAAAATGCTGGAGTAACTCAGCAGGTCAGGCAGCATCTCAGGAGAGAAGGAATGGGCGACGTTTCGGGTCGAAACCCTTCTGGCAACCTTTCAGGTACGACCCGAAACGACACCCATTCCTTCCCTCCGGAGATGCTGCCTTGTCCCACTGAGTTGCTCCAGATTTTTGTGTCTTTGCTAGTTTCTGCAAAGTCAGACGTAAATTATCTCTTAGGAGCTGAAGAAATCACCCTTGTATCCTGGCTGACAAGGAGAAGACCATTAAAAAAAATGGTCAGTCTGAAGAAGGGTCTCGACCCGAAACGTCACCCATTCCTTCTCTCACGAGATGCTGCCTGACCTGCTGAGTTACTCCAGCATCTTGTGAATAAATACCTTCGATTTGTACCAGCATCTGCAGTTATTTTCTTATACTATCAGAATCATCAGAATGGGGCGTCGCTCAGTGGCGCAGCGGTAGAGTTTTATTGTCATCCAAAAATGTATTTTGGATGAGATTCCGTTACCCACGGTCCAACAATAAGAGCAATAAAAATAAGCAATAAACACACACACACACACACAATCACAAACCAACACAGAACAAAATAAAAAGAAACATCCATCACATTGAGTCTCCTCCTGTCACTTCCAAGCACTTCCCTCTGGGGATAGGCAGGACTCCGGAGACAGTCAAAAGCAGCCACAGCCATACATTTTTTTTAAAAAATCGCTTTTTTTCCCCCCCCTTCTACAGATGCACCATCTGTAGATGCCTGCCGACGGGCTGCATTACAGTCTGGTACGGGAGATTGTTCAGCCCACAGCCACAAATCACCACAGAGTCATGTCACTAAATGCTGGAGTAACTCAGCAGGTCAGGCAGCATCTCAGGAGAGAAGGGATGGGTGACGTTTCGGGTCGAGAAGGGTCTCGACCCGAAGCGTCACCCATTCCTTCTCTCCTGGGATGCTGCCTGACCTGCTGAGTTACTCCAGTATTGTGTGAATAAATACCTTCGATTTGTACCAGCATCTGCAGTTATTTTCTTACACAGAGTCGAGTCAAGTCAAGTCAATTTTATTTGTATAGCACATTTAAAAACAACCCACGTTGACCAAAGTGCTGTACATCAGTTCAGGTACTAAGAATGGCACACAAACATAACAGCACATACATAAACAGTTCACAGCGCCCCCTCAGAGGGCCTCAAACGCTAGGGAGTAGAAATAGGTTTTGAGCGTGAACTTAAAGGAGTCGATGGAGGGGGCAGTTCTGATGGGGAGAGGGATGCTGTTCCACAGTCTAGGAGCTGCAACCGCAAAAGCGCGGTCACCCCTGAGCTTAAGCCTAGACCGCGGGATAGTCAGTAGCCCCAAGTCGGCCGACCTGAGGGACCTGGAGATAGAGTGGTGGGTTAGAAGATTTTTGATATGGGGGGGGGGGGGGCAAGCCTGTTTAGGGCTTTGTATGTGAATAGGAGGAGCTTGAAGTTGATTCTGTACTGTACTGGGAGCCAGTGGAGAGAGGCCAGAATCGGGGTGATGTGGTCCCTTTTACGGGTACCCGTCAGGAGTCTCGCTGCGGCGTTTTGGACCAATTGCAGAGAGTGGTGAAGACGGCACAGCACATCACTGGCAACTGTCTCCCCGGCCATTCGGGGCATTTTCTACCGGCGGTGCCTGCGGAAGGCACGCAGCATCATCAAGGACCACAGCCACCCAGCACGCAGGCTGTTCTCCTTGTTACCGTCAGGCAGACGATACAGGAGTATGGCTGCACGTACCACCAGACTTAAGAACAGTTTCTACCATCAGGCTTCTGAACTCATAAACACATTTCAAATCATATATGTTGATTATTTTTAATATTGTCTTTTTAACTATTTTTAATATTGTCTTTTTACCTTACTAATGTCATTTTTTAATCTTATTTATCCTTGGAATATTACTGCTGAGGTGACCCGTTGTCTTGTCAAATAAAATGTATTATTATTATTATTGTTGTTGTTGTTGTTGTTGTTGTTGTTGTTGTTGTTGTTATTATTATTATTATTATTATTATTATTATTATTATTATTATTATTATTATAGTTCTACTCAATAACCAAAGTCTGTAGTCTCTTTTTTGCTCTGGTTTATTTTCACCCACATGTTTAGACCGTAATGTTGTATCCTTATTGTTTTGATGTGTTTGTGCTTTATTCTTAATTGTTAACTGTATGTTTGTGTTGTTATTTGTGAGCGGAGCACCAAGGCACATTCCTTGTACATGCACATACTTGGCCATTAAACTTATTCATTCATTCATTCATTCATTCATTCACTCACTCACTACCAAAGATACCTTCTCTCCTGAGATGCTGCCTGACCCGCTGAGTTACTCCAGCATTTTGTGATAATATATTAATAATAACAATAATAATAATAATAATAATAATATATTCCTTTATTTGTCCCACACCCTGGAAATTTGCAGCAAAGTCGATAGCAAGAGACATTCATTATAAATAAAAATAAAGATAAGGATAATTGTCATCATTTACTGTGGTTTTTTTAAACTGTTACTGTTAACTGTTAAGATACCAAAGATATTAGTATCTAATATCTTTGCTCACACTCTCTCTCACTCACTCTCTCAGACTCATTCTCTCGCTCACACCCCCTCATCCTCTCTCCCACGCTCTCTCACTCAGCCTCCATCACTCACCCACCCTTTCCTATCTTCCTCTCCTCCCTCAGTCAGTCACTCTTTCTCACACCCTCTCACTCACTCACACTCCTCTCTCTCTCTCTCTCTCTCTCTCTCTCTCTCTCTCTCTCTCTCTCTCTCTCTCTCTCTCTCTCTCTCTCTCTCTCTCTCTCTCTCTCTCTCTCTCTCTGTCTGTCTGTCTCTCTCTCTGTCTGTCTCTCTCTCTCTCTGTCTGTCTCTCTCTCTCTCTCTCTCTCTCTCTCTCTCTCTCTCTCTCTCTCTCTCTCTCTCTCTCTCTCTCTCTCCCTCCTTCCCTCATCAATTCACACAGAGGGTGGTGGGTGTACGGAACAAGTTGCCAGAGGAAGTAGTTTAGGCAGGTACTATAACAATATTTAAAAGACGTTTGAATATGTATATGTATAGGAAAGGTTTAGAGGAAAAGACTCAAAGTGCTGTAGTAACTCAGCGGGTCAGGCAGCATCTCCGGAGAACATGGATAGGTGACGTTTCACAGAGTGCTGGAGTAACTCAGCGGGTCAGGCAGCATCTCTGGAGAACATGGATAGGTAACGTTTCACAGAGTGCTGGAGTAACTCAGCGGGTCAGGCAGCATCTGTGGAGAACATGGATGGGTGACGTTTCATAGAGTGCTGGAGTAACTCAGCGGGTCAGGCAGCATCTCTGGAGAACATGGGTAGGTGACGTTTCACAAAGTGCTGGAGTAACTCAGCGGGTCAGGCAGCATCTCTGGAGAAAGTGGATGGGTAACATTTCGAGTGGGAACCCTTCTTCAGACTCGAAGAAGTCACCTATCCATGTTCTCCAGAGATGCTGCCTGACCCATTGAGTTACTCCAGCACTTTGTAAATATTCTTGGTAAACCAGTATCTGCACTTCCTTGTATTCAAGGCTTTAGATGGATTATGGGCCAAAAGCAGGTCGATGGAGCATTTTGGTTGGCGTGGACTAGTTGGGCCGAAGGGCCTGTTTCCGTCCTGCACGACTCTAAGATTAATTTACAGTACATTGACATAATGTTGGTAGGAAATGGAACAATATGTCTTGTACTGAGAACGTCAACGTGAATGTTCCGTTTTACAGTTCTAAATTTATGAATAAAATATTTAGAGTACTATGAATGAGTCACAAATTGTAATTACAATGTAAGTGGTGGATGGATGTGTAGAGAATGACAGTGGAGTATTGATTTTTAAATATCTCCCAGCGTGCATTCTTAAGAAATTTAGCTTTAGACACTCAAAAAAAACCTATGGAAAATATACAGCAAATCCATCAGTACATGTTGCGCAGAAAATACATCGTTTCACATTAAATAACTTTGGGATGGCACAGTGGTAGGGTTGCTGCCTTACAACACCAGAGACCTGGGTTCCACACTGTATCTCCAAACTAAACTAAACTAAACTTACAACAGCTCACAAAACTTTCGACTTGAGAGAAACAGCTCCAAAATAGGCCCTTCAGCCCACCAGGTCCCTGCCGACCAGTGATCAGCCCGTACACGAGCACTATACTACATTCTAGGGGCAATTTTACAATTTTACCGAAACCAATTAACTTACAAACCTGTATTTCTTTGGCGTGTGGGATGAAACCAGAGAAGTGTGTGAGGTTATCCACTTTGGTGGTAAGAAGTGTGAGGTTATCCACTTTGGTGGTAAGAATAGGAAGGCAGAGTATTATCTGAATGGTGTCAAGTTAGGAACAGGGGACGTACAACGAGATCTGGGTGTCCTAGTGCATCAGGCCAATTCTCTGAATGCATTCAAGAGAGAGCTAGATAGAACTCTTAAGGATAGCGGAGTCAGGGGATATGGGGAGAAGGCAGGAACGGGGTACTGATTGAGAATGATCAGCCATGATCACATTGAATGGCGGTGCTGGTTCAAAGGGCCGAATGGACTACTCCTGCACCTATTGTCTATTGTCTAACCCGGAGAAAACCCACGAGGATACGGGGAGAACGTACAAACTCCGTGCAGACAGCACCTGCAGTGAGAATCGAACCCGGGTCTCTGGCGCTGTGAGGCAGCAATTCTAACGTTGCCCATGATGTAACTAAGATATAAAAAAGAGTTGATTGACAACTTTTGGCAGTGAGAACTATGATGGAGAAAAGCAAAATTGCTGCTTTACAGAATATTAGGAATTTGTTTAGCTTAGTTTATTATTGTCACGTGAATAATTTTTCCAGCATAATCAAGGACCAGTCTCACCCCGGTCACTCCCTCTTCGCCCATCTCCCATCAGGCAAGAGGCACAGAAATTTGAAAACGCACACCTCCAGATTCAGGGACAGTTTCTTCCCAGCTGTTATCAGGCAACTGGACCATCCTCTCACCAGCTAGAGAGCAGTCCTGACCTCCCATCTACCTCACTGGAGACTTTTGAACTATCTTTAATCAGACTTTGCCAGACTTTAATGTTGCACTAAATGGCAGGCCCTTTTATCCTGTATCTGTCCACTGTGGGCGGCCCTGATAGTGTAATCATGTATAGTCTTTTAATTGACTGGAGACCACGCGACAAAAAAGCTTTTCCCTCTAACTCGTACCGAGTTAGAGGGAAAAGCTTTTTTGTTGCGTGGTCTCCGTGAGAATAAAAAACTGAACGTAACTAAGGCTAGGAAAGCCAAGAGCCGGGAGATTCAGGGGTATTTTATTGTAATTCGTCCCAATGCTGAACAATGAAATTCTTACTTCCAGCAGCACAACTGATATTTAAAAAATAGTGCTCTGTAAACACCAAAATAAACAACAAAACAGTTCAGTATATAAGAAATTAACTGCAGATGCTGGTACAAATCGAAGGTATTTATTCACAAAATGCTGGAGTAACTCAGCAGGTCAGGCAGCATCTCGGGAGAGAAGGAATGGGTGACGTTTCGGGTCGAGACCCTTCTTCAGTATATAAAATACAAACCAACAATAATCGTGCTAAATCAAAAACTATGCCCCCAGGCCTATGTAGTTCAGAGCTTATTTGGAGGCTGATTTTGAATTGAATTGAATTGAATACATTTTATTAGCCAAGTGATGATCAGCCATGATCACGGTGAAGGGCGGTGCTGGCTCGAAGGGCTGAATGGCCTCCTCCTGCACCTATTGTCTATTGTCTATTGTCTATGTACACATACAAGGAATTAGCCTTGGTGCTTTGCTCGGACGTAACGACACGAACACACAGTAAACAATTAAGAACAAAACATAATTTACACATGTGAAGAATGAATAATTTAAACATGTGAAGATTGATTATAATTTAAACAGATGAAGAATGCTGTTCATTATTTAATAGTCAAGAGACAAGAGTGTTTTATTGTCACATGATCACAATGAATGGCGTGATCACAATGAATGGCGGTGCTGGCTCGAAGGGCCAAATGGCCTCCTCCTGCACCTATTTTCTATGTTTCTATGTTTCTATTTCCCAGATACAACAATGAAATTCTTGCAGCAGAACAACAGAATATATAAACACTGTGTGTGTGTGTGTGTGTATATAGACAATAGACAATAGGTGCAGGAGGAGGCCATTCGGCCCTTCGAGCCAGGTATGTAGGTTAATTGGCTGGGTAGATGTAAAAAATTGTCCCTAGTGGGTGTAGGATAGTGTTAATGTACGGGGATCACTGGGCGGCACGGACTTGGAGGGCCGAAAAGGCCTGTTTCCGGCTGTATATATATGATATGATATGATATGATAATGTGATCATGGCTGATCATTCTCAATCAGTACCACGTTCCTGCCTTCTCCCCATACCCCCTGACTCCGCTATCCTTAAGAGCTCTATCCAGCTCTCTCATGAATGCATTCAGAGAATTGGCCTCCACTGCCTTCTGAGGCAGAGAATTCCACAGATTTACAACTCTCTGACTGAAAAGGTTTTTCCTCATCTCAGTTCTAAATGGCCTACCCCTTATTCTTAAACTGTGGCCCCTTGTTCTGGACTCCCCCAACATTGGGAACATGTTTCCTGCCTCTAACGTGTCCAACCCCTTAATAATCTTATACGTTTCGATAAGATCTCCTTTCATCCTTCTAAATTCCAGTGTACACAAGCCTATATATATGTATATATATATATATAGGAAAATAACTGCAGATAAGATGCTGGTTCAAATTGGAGGTAGACACAAAATGCTGGAGTAACTCAGCGGGTCAGGCAGCATCTCAGGAGAGAAGGAATGGGCGACGTTTCGCAGCTCGACCCAAAACGTCACCCATTCCTTCTCTCCTGAGATGCTGCCTGACCCGCTGAGTTACTCCGGCATTTTGTGTCTACCTTTATATATATGGTAGACACAAAATGCAAATACACATTAAAAAAACGAACAAACCCCGTAATAGCGAAAAAAGACAAAACCAATGGCTCCATCTATGTAGTTTGGAGTCATAGTCATAGAGTGATACAGCGTTGAAACAGGCCCTTCGGCCCAACTTGTTCATTCCGGCCAACATGTCCCAGCTACCCTAGGCCCAACTGCCTGCATTTGGCCCATATCTCTCCAAACCTGTCCTAACCATGTACAGGTTGTAGTGTTTAACAGCCTGATGGCTGTAGGGAAGAAGCTGTTCCTGAACCTGGACGTTGCTGCTTTCAGGCTCCTGTACCGTCTTGGCAGGAGTGAGATGAGAGTGTGGCCAGGGTGGTGTGGGTCTCTGATGATGCTGGCTGCCTTTTTGAGGCAGTGATTCCTGTAGATCCCTTCGATGGTGGGGATCTGTGATGGACCGGGCAGTGTAGGGGAATCGTGAATCAGGGGTGGGGGGGAAAGGTTTAATAGGAAACTGAGGCGTAACTTTTTCACACAGAAGGTAGTGGGTGTATGGAACGAGCTGCCTGAGGAGGTATCATATCATATCATATCATCATATATATACAGCCGGAAACAGGCCTTTTCGGCCCTCCAAGTCCGTGCCGCCCAGCGATCCCCGTACATTAACACTATCCTACACCCACTAGGGACAATTTTTACATTTACCCAGCCAATTAACCTACATACCTGTACGTCTTTGGAGTGTGGGAGGAAACCGAAGATCTCGGAGAAAACCCACGCAGGTCACGGGGAGAACGTACAAACTCCTTACAGTGCAGCACCCGTAGTCAGGATCGAACCTGAGTCTCCGGCGCTGCATTCGCTGTAAAGCAGCAACTCTACCGCTGCGCTACCGTGCCGCCCAGTAGTTGAGACAGGGACTATCACGAAACGTAAGAAATATTTGGACAGGGTCTTGGATAGGACAGGTTTAGAGCTACTATCTACCTTTTTGATGACCCTCGGACTATCCTTGACCAGACTTTGCTGACTTTACCTTGCACTAAACGTTATTCCCTTATCATGTATCTCTACATTGTAAATGGATTGATTGTAATTGTGTATTGCCTTTCTGCTGACTGGTTAGCACGCAACAGAAGCTTTTCACTGTACCTCGGTACACGTGACAATAAACTAAACTGAACTGGACTTTTGTGGATGGGACATGTTGGTCGGTGTGGGCAAGTTGGGCTGAAGAGCCTGTTTCCACGCTGTATCACTCTCTGACTCTGAGCATGAAAATTTCAATGCATATCATTAGATGTTGAAACCCATATTTATTCTTTGCGAGGATTGTAGATAATTTTAGCTGCTTACAGCATGATAATTTTCTCCAGTGAAATTAAAAACAATAATTCACTGAAGCAAATAATGCTGGTAATCATTTCACATCCTGTCAAACTGTATAAGTAGTAAATTATGGGGTTTTAACATTTGCGAAATGGAGACAACAGTATACATGTACTAGAGACTCTGTGCGTCTACCCGATCTATTCTTCTCATGATTTTGTACACCTCGATAAGATCACCCCTCATCCTCCTGCACTCCAAGGTCTAGAGTCCCGGCCTGCTCAACCTCTCCCTGTAGCTCAGGCCCTTGAGTACTGGCAACATCTTCTCTGAACCCTTTCAAGCTTGACACCATCTTTCCTGTAGCTTGGGGACCAAAACTGAACACGATACTCTAAATGTGGCCTAGCCAACATCTTATATAACTGTAACATGACCTCCCGACGTCTACACTCAATACTCTGGCTGATGAAGGACAATGTGCCCCAAGTCTTCTTGTGGGCATGCAGCGTAGGTTTACTAGGTTAATTCCCGGAATGGCGGGACTATCATATGTTGAAAGACTGGAGCGACTAGGCTTGTATACACTGGAATTTTGAAGGATGAGAGGAGATCTTATCGAAACATATAAGATTATTAAGGGGTTGGACATGTTAGAGGCAGGAAACATGTTCCCAATGTTGGGGGAGTCCAGAACAAGGGGCCACAGTTTAAGAATAAGGGGTAGGCCATTTAGAACTGAGATGAGGAAAAACCTTTTCAGTCAGAGAGTTGTGAATCTGTGGAATTCTCTGCCTCAGAAGGCAGTGGAGGCCAATTCTCTGAATGCATTCAAGAGAGAGCTAGATAGAGCTCTTAAGGATAGCGGAGTCAGGGGGTATGGGGAGAAGGCAGGAACGGGGTACTGATTGAGAATGATCAGCCATGATCACATTGAATGGCGGTGCTGGCTCGAAGGGCCGAATGGCCTCCTCCTGCACCTATTGTCTATTGTCTATTGTCCATTGACCACCTGATTCCATGCACAGCTATGGCCTTACGGCACCAGAGAGCTGGGTTCGATCCCGACCACGGGTGCTTGCCTGTACGGAGTTTGTACGTTCTCCCCGTGACCTGCGTGGGTTTTCTCCGAGATCTTCGGTTTCTTCCCACACTCCAAAGACATGCAGGTTTGGAGGTTAAATGTGCAGATGCACTGCAGATGCTGGTTTAAACTGTAGATAGACACATACAAGCTGGATTAACTCAACGGGACAGGCAGCATCTCCGGAGAGAAGGAATGGGTGATGTTTCGGGTCTGAAAAAAGAAATGAGGAATGAGTGGGTTAACCTATGATGAGCGTTTGTCGGCACTGGGCCTGTACTCGCTGGAGTTTAGAAGGATGAGGGGGGACCTCATTGAAACATACAGAATAGTGAAAGGCTTGGATAGAGTGGATGTGGAGAGGATGTTTCCACTAGTGGGAGAGTCTTGGTCTGGAGTTCATAGCCTCAAAATTAAAGGACGTTATTTTGGGAAGGAAATGAGGAGAAATCTCTTTGGTCAGAGGGTGTTGAATCTTGAGGCTGTGGAATTCTTTGCCACAGAAGGCTGTGGAGGCCAAGTCAGTGGATATTGTTGAGGCAGAGATAGATAGATTCTTGATTAATACGGGTGTCAGGGGTTATAGGGAGAAGGCAGGTGTTTGGGGTTAGGAGGGAGTGATAGATCAGCCGTGATTGAATGTCGGAGTAGACATGATGGGCCGAATGGCCTCATTCTACTCCTATCAGTTATGACCTTATGTAAGGTCTAGACCTGAAACGTCACCCATTCATTCGCTCCAGAGATGCTGCCTGTCCCACTGAGTTACTGCAGTTTTTTGTGTCTATCTCAGGTCTGTAGGTTAATTGGCTTGGTATAAATGTATAAATGTAAAATTGTCCCTAGTTTGTGTAGGGTAGTGTTAATGTGTGGGGATCGCTGGTCGGTGCAGACCCGGTGGGCCAAAGGGTTTGTTTCCGCTCTGTATCTCTAAACTAATCTAAACTAAATTTGTGACACCACTTTCAAGGAACTGTGCACCTGCACTCCTAGATCCCTCTGCTCCACAACACTCCCCAGAGCCCTGTCATTCACTGTGTAGGCCCTGCCCACTGCTAGGCTTCGCGAAAACCTCACATTAAATTCCATTAGCCATTCCTGAGCCCCCTGCCTAAGCGATCAAGATCTTGCTGTAATATTTGACAACTATCTTCACTGTCTACAATATCATCTGTAAACTTGCAAATCACTTCTGTCTCCAACAGATAGTTCAGTTTAGTTTATTGTCACGTGTACCGAGCGAGGTACAGTGGAGTGTAAGAAAATAACTGCAGCTGCTGGTGCAAATCGAAGATATTTATTCACAAAACGCTGGAGTAACTCAGCGGGTCAGGCAGCATCTCGGGAGAGAAGGAATGGGCGAATTTCGGGTCGAGACCCTATGTATCTCCCTCTTCCCTGACATCAGTCTGAAGAAGGGTCTCGACCCGAAATATGACCCATTCCTTCTCTCCAGAGATGCTGCCTGCCCCCTCTGAGTTACTCCAGCATTTTGTGCCCCCCAGCAGATTGTTAATTGCCCCAAATTCCAACTTGTGCAATCTCATATAAGTGAACTACTGGCTGGGGAGTAAGCTAACATGAATCCTTGTCTTCAGTAGATGGCTAGAGAAAGCTCGTCCGGCGGGGGCTTCAATGTCGGGAGCCCCGACCGCCCCGAAGTGACAAGTTCAACAGCCTGACCACGGGAGAAGACGGCAGGGGAAGAGAAAAGACATTCTGGCCTTCCATTACAGTGAGGAGGTAACTGGAGGAGACTCACTGTGATGGATGTTTCTTTTGTTTGGTGTTGGTTTATGATTGTGTGTGTTATTGCATATTTTTATTGCTTATTTTTATTGGTCTTATTGTTGAACGGCGGGTAATTTTTCATTTCACTGCACATTTATGTGTATGTGACAAATACATGGACTATTGTCTATTGACTATTGACTGAAGGGAAAAACAACCTGGAAACTCTAGTAAATACGTTTGGTGGTTACTAATTCCATGAAGAAACATTTCATTTATTGCTATTTCAATGATAGAGTGGATAGCGTGGATGTGGACAGGACATTTCCACTAGTGGGAACGTCTAGGACTGGAGGTCATAACGTCAGACGTTCCATTTGGAAGGCGCTGAGGAGCAGTTTCTTTAGTCAGAGGGTGGTGAATCTGTGGAATTCATCGCCACTGACGTCTGTGGAGGCCAAGTCAGTGG